>NW_016107459.1:3617318-3649229 GCF_001604975.1 Cebus imitator | reverse complement strand
GTAGAGACGGGGTTTCACCATGTTGACCAGGATGGTCTCGATCTCTTGACCTCGTGATCCACCCGCCTCGGCCTCCCAAAGTGCTGGGATTACAGGCTTGAGCCACCGCGCCCGGCCTGAGGAATGTCTTCTTTCTTAAACTCTCTTCAGTTTATTTATTATTTATTTATTTATTTATGTTATTTATTTTATTTTTTTGACACGGAGTTTCGCTCTTATCGCCCAGGCTGGAGTGCAATGGTGCAATTTCGGTTCACAACAAACTCTGCCTCCTGGGTTCAAGCAATTCTCCTAAGTCCTGCAAGAAGCTGTGGTTACAGGTATGCACCACCAAGCCCAAATAATTTTGTATTTTTAGTAGAGACAGGGTTTCTCCATGTTGATCAAGCTGGTCTCCTACCTTAGGTGATCAGCCTGCCTTGGCATCTTAAAGTGCTGGGATTACAGGCGTGAGCCATCGCACCCGGCTTCTTCATTTTATTTTTATACATAACATGAATCTTTCTAGCTCTAGTGAAATATTTTGAATAGTTGTCTGAATTGTAACTTATCTTTTCTTCCCTTCTCTCATTTATTTCCAGAGATCTGGAGAGACTAGGTAAATCTGACATTCCTGTTTTCAAGAGGAGAAGAAATGCTGATATAAATTTTGTTTTAGCATAATTTGACCACTTGTGGACTGTGTTGTTGTAACCTCTAGGACCATGTTTTTGTTCTGGAGTGGGAATAGAACAAATCGTTCATATGTGGTTTTTATTAATGCTGCTGGACTATCTCATTTAAATCTTACAATGGCAGCATTGTACAATTGAGAAAGATATATACTAGAAAGTAAAGGTAATTTTCACAGGATCACCCACAGTGATTCTCACAGTTAATACATGAAGAAAGACCTGAAGGAAGTGATGGAGTAAGCCAAACAGAAATGTGGGATTTGACTTTTCAAGACAGAAGGATCAGGAAAGCGAAGGTGACTACATGTTGGGCATGATTTCAGAACAGCAGAAGACTCATGTGACTGTTGTTCAATGAGCAAATGAAAAAATAAGACATGATGGATCGAGCAAAGTAGTAGTAAACCTTATCTTATAGAGCCTTGTATTCCATTGGAAGGAAGAGTGGCTTTTGCATCTGAGCAACGTGAGATATCATTGATGATTTGGAGCAGAACAATGATATAGTCTTCTTTGAGTTTTATTTATTATTATTTATTTATTTATTTTATTGCACTTTAGGTTCTGGGGTACATGTGCAGATCATGCAGGATTGTTGCATAGGTACATACATGGCAATGTGGTTTGCTGCCTCCAAAAGCATTGTTCTAACAGTTGTGGTAAGAAAAAATTGGTGGTATATTAAGTGTAGAAAATTAAAGAAACAAATGAGTCAGATGAATCCAGGATGTTTTCCTTTATCCATTGTAAAATGAGTTTTGCCTTTATGGAGTTGGTGAAAACTTAGAAGTATATTTGTGGGACGTTCAGAAGTTTTGCTTTGGGTATGTTAAGTTTGGGATGTTTCTCATTCGTTAAAATAGGTAAGATAAGAAAATACAGTTATAAGAGTCTGGAGTACAAGGCAGATATGCAGTATGACAAATTCAGTATCTGTGTCATATAGCACATAGGTTGTATTTAAAACTATGGGCTGGATGAGATTGCTGAAAGGGTCAAATTGGTAGAAAGAAAAGATTTAAAGACTGAGTAGTTGGATATATAAATCATCAGAAGTCAGGAGCATGCAGGTAAACCAACAAAATCAGGATACACTGGAAGACATGGTGAGTAATGTAAGAGGAAAATCAGGAGCAGTTAACGTTCTGGAGTCCAGGAAGCAAGTATTCAAGAAGGCCTGAAAAACCAAGAAAAATCTTGCTAATAGGTCTACCACGATGAGAGCTGAGAACTGACCATTGATTTCAACAACAGAGAGGAACTTGATAGCATGAAAGCATTTTGGTAAATTGGCAGAGACAATTTATGATTAGAATAAATTCTCAAGCAAGAACAAGAGGAGACACATTAGCGATTAATACAGACCTTTGAATTTTATCTGATTTCCTGGCTTTCAGACCCAACCATATTTTTATGGCTGGCTCTTCCAGGAACAGGATGAAGTAAAGTACTTACTTTACAGGTAAAATTTAGAGCTATGATACATAGATATTTACATTAAAATAAGATGGATAGAGATTTCATAAAAATTTTTGCTTAATATAATAAATATAAGGGATTTCTAAATATTTTACTTTGTTTGAATGATAAGTGGTAGAACAATATTGCTTATATTTCAAGTTTATGTCCTAGAAGTCAACGTCATTATCAATGAGATGCCATGTAAAACACTTTTAATATTGAGACTCAGGTAGCTTGGAAATAAATTAATTAGACTGAGATTGTTATTTCCTAAGATAAAAGGGAATTATTTTTTTTCCTTTAATTACTTCTTTTCCTTTAATTTCCTCAGACAATTTCAAGGAACCTGTGAACTAACTTATTTAGAAAGTAATATTCACACATGTCACAATCTCCAAAAGCATGAAAGTTGTCTTTATTTTAGGTAAGTAAAGGGTAAATATTTTCATTGTAAGGATTCTTTTACATGAAAAAACATCACTGTGCTTTATTTCCTGTCTATGGATAAATCATGGGTGGATAAATTGTGAATCACATTTATCTTTTGAATCTTACTACTCAGGGAGTTAAGAAAAATCCAAAATATGTAATATTTGAATACACTTTGAAGTTCTCTAGCAGCCCAACACTTCACAACTTTTATCTTTTTTTTTTGTACCAACTGCTTTTTAAATTGGATTTCTCTATAAATAGCACTTTTGTTTAACACCATTTTTACTTTCTTCTTGCTTTAGTTCTCTCCCTATTGTGGTTCTCTGTCATTTTGCTCTTCATGAGGACTGCGTATTTTCTGTCAAAAGTAACAAAATACCATTCTATTAAATCCCTGGCTTTTGAAAAGAGTGCTAATAACTTTGATCACTGCATTTGTATAATTAAGGTGCAGGTCCTTGCTCTAAAGGAGTTGATCTCTTGCTTTGAATCTGGGAGGGATGATGCATTTACGAAGATGAGCACTCTGTTGGAAAGTCCCTGGTCTCCTTTGGTGTCACATCTATCTATGTCCCCAGACTGCTCATACAATGTTCCAATGACAATGATTAGCAAGACCCCCTACAAGCTGCAGATGGAATGAGGCAGAGCGATAAGGCACATTGCCTTTCAGATCAGTAGAGAGAGAGGCCTTCTTCACAGGAAGCCCAAGAGGAAGCCATTTAAACAAGTATGCAGAAAATATTGGGGTAATTACCAAGCACGAGGAGGGGGTCTCGGCATTGAGAATAGATTCAAAAATTCATTCAGCAGATTAATTGATGCTTTCCCTGCAGCTTGTCTTTGGAAATAATTCCCATGGAAATTCACAGCTGAGAGTGGGCATGTATATTACAAAAATGTATTTTCATTACAGCATATGTATTTACTAATGCTTGAGCCACATTTGTTTCTGTCACAGAAGCTTTGACTCTTTTGATCATTTGCAGTTTTGGCCTCTAAAATAAGACTCTTGCACCTCAAAAGGCCAGAAAATCTTTATGTCATAAGGTATATTATAAGAAGATGTTTAAAGTACTCTGTTGGAAATATCTGGGCAAGTTTTGTAACTTCAATTATTTTCTGGCATAGTATTCTTGATTGTCAGTCTGATGAGTGATTCAATTTATCTGGAACAAAATTGGTTGTGAGTGTATTTGAACAGGAAGTGCCCTAAAGGAGAAGGACTGGTATCCCTCAGTCCCACAAGGTCACTGGAGTGGAACATCAGTGCTATGACAGATTTGTTTCTGGGGAAAAGCAAATTGACCTTTGCTTCCTTCTTTTCTAACCAGCTGGCAAATAAAGGTCTTTGACAGCAAAAATACATAGATATCCACTTATCAAGTACACTAGTTTGGAAAAGGTGTCAAAAAGCAGATATGATAGGTATGTGTTGTCTGTTATGGCATCATATTTATAGAACACATGGTTAGCCTTAAGAAGGGCACAACTATCTTTGGGAAACATTGATCTATCATTTTGAAAAATAGGAAGAAAAACTGTTAAAATTCTGTTGCTGCATTATTTTCATTGGCGCTTCTGGAAAAATCGGTTTATTATGTCCAGTTTATTGGAAATTTCCTTGGAATAAATTAATGTGAGTATCCTCACTGCAGATGTCTGTTCATGCACATAATCATTCTAAGGCCATTTGGGAATTTAAAAGAGAGGATATCCTTTCCTTTGAAATAGGGAACAGGATAGGTGTCATCTCTCCCATGATAAAATCATATACTGTTCACTTCACCTGTAATGCATTTCCCTTTCTTGTGTAGCTGACATGCTACACTCATGTGGCTAAGACTGTATTATGAGTTCCGTGGGACCCTTCCTTTATACTAAAATGTATGGTCCACAATCTCACTAGTATAAAAGATGAATATATTAGTGATACATATTACAACATTTTATTTGACCTAAAAATTTATTTGTTCTTCTCATTTAAAAGAAATGAAACTATTTATGGCCCAAGAATCTGTTGTGGGCCCTAGGCATTGCACTTTTTGTGCAGTGAATTGTTGAGTCTTGCATGCAAGTAAATGTCCAAGTAAAAGGTTGACAGTTATATGGAAACGTCCTATGGCAATCCTTTTGTTCCTTTTCTGAATAACAGATTCTAAATTTTGTTCAGGGTTCAGGAAAGAAAAGCCCCAAGGAGTAGGTTCCTCTCCTAACCAAAGGGTGGACCATGATTGGCTCAGTGCCATCATGGAAATTCTATTCCCTTTGTTAAGCAGGGATTTTAAGTGTGAGGCATCTTTTGATCATAGAGGATGACATAGTTTAGCAGACCAATGGAAAGAGCCTGAATATTTGATAAAACTGTTGCACCACTGAATTAACCTGGGATTCTTTTTTTTTTAACATATGTGCTTTTCACTTTTCTACCAGACTTGCTCCTATAAAAACCATAGCTTTCAACACAGGCAATCTCTCTTAGGCTGTCAAGCCAAGATTATCTATTTTGTTCTGTGGCAAACTGATAATGAATGGGATAAAAATGAATTTTCTGCATCAGGCCATCTAAATCTGAGTTTCATTTTGGAGTGAGTCATTGTAAAAGGAAGATTCTCAAAGATTATTATCAGAAAGAGTCACATCAGCCAATGGAGAGAGGGAAAGAATTGACTGACACACCGTTACCTAATCAAGTAGAGCTACACAACATGGCACTTTTTGGGGTTGGCTGGGAAGCACACACATGAATAAAGCAGGAGAACCTTTTTTGGAGAATGCATCCAGTTGAGCCAATCTGGCACAAATTCAATAGCATTTTAGAGTTAGAAAACTTTAAAATATGGGGTGCATTGATATACGTTCTACAGATTGGTTTTGCTCACTGGAAGTCTAACCTTTTGGGGATTGTGCCATTTTTTCCTGAGAGATACGGACAAAATAGAGTGAGAGCAATAAGAGATTCTTACCTTACCCTTTGCCCCTCACATGCCAATCTACAGCATTTAACTGCTTTTAGTCCTTTTTAGAATGGCAATAAATACAGCTCCTTTGCCAAACCACTCAATGTTTCTAAGTAGCAGTAGCAGAGGCAAGAAAATCTGGGCAAATATCTGTAGTAAAATCTATTTAAAAATATATGTGTAAGAGAGAGATATGGGAACATAGCTTTAAAAATTCAGAGCAGTGTTGTTCTAATAAAAGTTTGTCAAAAAGATTAAAGCTTGAAACTAAAGACCAAGAAAAAAAATATGAGAATTGGTCATTTTGGAACTGGGATAAAGTAACAAGAACTTATAGTACTATTGTTGGTGACAGATAATGATAAGAGGTTATAATTCATTCAACCAAAATTTATTTACAAATATTCTACTACCTCCAGGCCATGGTTGAGGTGCTGGGTGATAGGTATATAGTGAAGGATAAATCTGAAAAGAACGCATAACTACCAAATGTAATTCTTTACATCACCTGTAATAAAGATACTGGTGTTTGGTTAGTAAAGGATATAATAAATACAGCTCTGGACATACAAGAAGTTGGTTAAGAAGTAATTATTTGAGTTAAAGTTTTTTGGTTCAAGCAAACAGACAAGAATCAGCTCGCAACTGGAGAATGGGAGAGCTACCAAAACGCTACCATTCTGACTTACTGAGAGGGAAATTAATAGTCAGAAAAACACAGATTAGCAACCTCAATTTTACTAATTGAACAAATATTTTTGAGCAGGATTGTCCCAAGAACAGGGGAGCAGTTTACTGTCTACTGAGGACATTGTCATGTTAAGTATTTGTAAATAGTATGCTGACAAATGTATAATGTGTATATAAGGCTAAAATATGTATATATATATATATATATATATATATATATCTCCTAGGGAGCAGAAAGAAAGTGTAGTAGTTAAGATGCCAGTAACAGAACACTGAACTAAACGTGGCATACATGAATGACATTGATCTTATTTATATTTTATGAAATTATATTGAAAAATAAGATTTAATGTAGTTCAATAACATTCTGATTCATCAAGTCTCCTTTGTTCTTTTTTTCCCATCAGCATATCAATACCTAAGAAAACACTAGCATAAATGAATATTGGCATTCATAACACAAATGAATGCCAATATTCATTTGTGAATACTGTTTAATGCATGGAGTAAACACAAGTACACAATAGAATAAAACAGCAAGAGCAAAGACATAAATGCAGTGGATAAAATTTCGAAGACCTATAAACCTTCCTTAAGTGTGTATTACTAGAAATAAAATATTTTTAAGAAACTCTTTAAAGAAGTAAAAATGTCTTAAATATTTTTAAAAGATTTAAAGTACAATTGCAAGAAAAAATCAGAAAATACTATAACTTTGATATATGTACACCAGAAGTACAAAAATTAATGAGAAGGTACTTTTATATGTATTGACCAAATAATTCTTAAAATGTTAGAAAGATATTAATAACTTAAAATAATACAACATCAACTAAAACAATAGGCCTTAATATAGCTACAAAATTATCTAAAGGGGGGCTGAATTTAACCCTCCATCTGACTGATCAGTCTTTAGGCAAAATGCTTCTAGGAGATATGAGTTTAGGTCTTTGCTTTCTGAGATTCAGGTATCTACCTGGGCAAATATGTATTGGGCTTTCTGACTACATTAATTGTAAACACCTAAGAATACTTGTATTTCATAACCTATGCCTCTACTATGCCCCCAGATAAGGCATCTGATTGAGGAAAGCAAACCTAGCAGGGCAGACACAATGGCAGGGACACTCTTGCCTCTGTTACCTTCAGGGTTAGCATTCCTCTGCCCACAATTCAGATCTTTGGAATTTAAGTTTAACCTTAAATTTCCACAATTTAGGCAAACATAGTATTTGTTCTGCTTTGATTTGTTCTATGTATCCACAAATGCGAATTCATGAGCAGTCAGTTTGGTTTTTATATGCTTCCCCCTTTTTTTTCTCCATTTAGATAATTTAGAATCACAATAATTTAATTATTTATTGCTTGTATCATAACTCTTTATGCATTTTCTCTTGAGAAGCTCTGGGTGTGGGGGCAGTCTGATATCTTTCATAAGATTTAATGTAATGTATCAGGTATTTTTCTAGAAGGGAAAATTAAAAGTTCCAGTTCATGCATCAATTCTTTTGTGTTCAAACAGGATTAGAAGAAACATTCTCCTATTAACTTTCTCAACTTATAAAATAAATTAATAAGTTCAGATAGGAATTTCTCAGTGTTCTAATAATTTGTATAAATCTTCCCAAGCCTCAGATAAAAATTAAAGAAAATAAAATGATCTTTAGTGTTAAATTTTACAATGTGTTTATGATGGGTGAAAGATTACTTGTTTAAAATATAGAGAAATATTACAAGGACAAATATGGACAATGCCCTGATTCAAAATCTGGCCTTCTTAGAACCTGGTTCTACTCCCAATCTATCTCAATACTCAGGAGAGGTATATGTCAGACAGTTTCTATTTGATGTCATTAACTATTGAGTCCTCTAATGCTCTCTTACCAGACAACCAACCTATAGGAGATAATGTGACTTCCTATATTATGGAAAAAATGCATTGACTAAAAGACATAGCCATTTAGTTATATTCTCCATAGTTCTCATCTAAACCAGCCAATTAACTTTTTTTAACTTTATATTTCCTTTTATTTTAACTTAAGTATTTCCAGAGGGACGAATATAATCTTGGTGAGCTGACAATGAGTCTCTAAGCCTGCAAGACCAAAGGACAAAGTTTGAACCAAAAGAATTTAAAACTCCTAGATTTCTTGGGATATACTCATCAGGTCTAGTGTGACAAACCTTCTTTACAGTTGTGCACCAGGAGCTTTTTCTATTTGCAGTTTGTATGAGTTGTTGCTATTCATTTTACATTAAATATCTGGATCAAATTACATCTTGCCATTGCAGTAATTTGTTAGATTAGGAATTCATTCTCTGTTACTATATTAATGGCCTATAGTCCATTCCTTCTGTTTTTCTCACTGTCATTCTTACTTAAATACTTCCTGCCATGTTTCTGGCTTTTTGTGACTCTATGAACCTCCCAAGTACCATAATGCCACCTGTTACTCTTTCTAACCATCAAAACTTTGTGATAACTGTGTGTATTACAACTAATAAGATCAATTTATTTTTTAGCAGTTTCAATTTATTTGTTTCTCAATCTCTAGTGTCCCTCAGTCTACTTTTTCTTAGAATATGATCTCATGTCTTACTTATAGTACATCCCACGTGAACTATTTTAGTTTCCCAACAAATTTGTTGAGGAAACATTATTTTTCCTTGGTTATATTTCTATGCATAGATGACCATTTTATTCTCCAAGCAGAAGCAGTAATGAGTTATTATTTTCAAGAATTCTGCATATTTTCCTCATTTATTTTACTGTAAGAGATAAACATTTGTATTCATCAACTATGCTATTGGTTGAATTAAGTCATTAGAGAACAGTACTTTTTTTCTTTCTCTCTCTCGACAGTTGCCCCATTTTCAGTGCAAAGGTTAGGTAGAGTTCACACGGGAGAACTGCAGACCATACATTTTAAGCCTTAACTCAGGCTGTTTATTCAATACAGGTTAAATAAAAATAAAACAATACATTGTTTAAATCTTTATTCCTATGTCTATATTTTAATTGCTTCAAAACATAAAAGAGAGAAAGATAATTAATGATAAAGATAATAAATAATTCAAAACCTCCAAAACTTCAAAAAATCATTTTAATTATAATATACAGGTATTACAATCTTGTTATTAAAATGTTTATAAACAGTATAATGAGAAATAGGTACATGATGAAGAGTTAACTTATTTAATGGCAAGCAACTTACTGACTGGTCAATTTCCAAGTTCATTGATGAAACAGTCTGTATTCACAGAAAAATCACAGATGATATACGTCCCAATAACTCCCTGTCTTATTTCAATTGCCAAATTCCCAAAGCTAAAATTACATAAATGTAATTTTATGTCTCTATTTTTTTCTCTAAGAAATACAAATTTCTATAAACTATAGTCATTTCCAGTAATAAACAGGACAGAGAGAAGTGGATTTCCTTGATTTGTGACTATAGGCATATTTCCTTGCAGTTTCAATTTTGGTTCACTTATGAACATGTGAGAGTTGCCTCCATACCCTCCAGAAACAGGTGTTTGAGACCTAATTTGAAACATTGGGGCTAGTGAAAACAACCTAATTTTTAAAGTCATACAGTCTTCAGACTGTGTTCCCTACAATTTAGATTTGACATCTATAATTATATGTGATTCTCTGCTTCATTATTTGGAAATTGGAGCTAATAATAATAAAAATAACAAAATTATTGTGAGGATTTTATTAGTCTATCTCCCTATCTACCAATCTCACCTAACACAATACATAAAACATAAAAGACATACTTAATCAATGATAGACTTTTAAAACTTTTTTCATTTTTTCTATTACTTTGAGGTAAGGCCTAGTTAACAAGTAAGTCAAAATGCATGCCAAAGTCCAGAAAAAACTCAACAAAAGACGTTTAGCAGAAAAAAGCCCTCTTGACATTAAGTGATAAATTTACAATATTGATGCCCTTTAGAAATGAGCCAGGTGTTAACATGCAACTTAAAGTAGATAACTGCATTATCTATTGTGTATTATACATAAATGCCTGAAAAGCATATTTACCTCTTAATGAGTAAAAGGAACTCACCCTTTAAAAACTATAGGGCCAGGCCGGGCGCGGTGGCTCAAGCTTGTAATCCCAGCACTGTGGGAGGCCGAGGCGGGTGGATCACGAGGTCAAGAGATCGAGACCATCCTGGTCAACATGGTGAAACCCCGTCTCTACTAAAAATACAAAAAATTAGCTGGGCATGGTGGCGTGTGCCTGTAATACCAGCGACTCAGGAGGCTGGGGCAGGAGAATTGCCTGAACCCGGGAGGCGGAGGTTGCAGTGAGCCGTGAGCCGAGATCGCGCCATTGCACTCCAGCCTGGGTAACAAGAGTGAAACTCCGACTCAAAAAAAAAAAAAAAAAAAAAAAAACTATAGGGCCAGTACTTATACTTACTGATTTAAATAAAGGAGATGAGCAACCTAATTGAGATTAAAATGTGTTCAGTTTCAGCCTGCTGGTAAAAGTAACATGGTCAAAAACTGTTCTACAATAAGGATAAGGATAGGAGCAAGTATCACAAAGGAAGATCAAGCCAGCCAGTCTAGTTGCCAAAAGGTGGAAGGAAAATTCAGCCAGTTCTTTTAGTGAAGAACATATGTGAATAAAATTTAAATTACTTTAAAATAAAAGTAATTTTGCCCAGTGACAGTGGCTCACGCCTGAAATCCCTGCACTTTGGAGGCCGAGGCAGGTAGATCAAGAGGTCAGGAGATAGAGACCATCGTGGCCAACATGGTGAAACCCTGTCTCTACTAAAATACAAAAAATTAGACAGGCATGGTAGTGCATGCTTCTAGTCCCAGCTACTCAGGAGGCTGAGGCAGGGGAATCACTTGAATCTGGGAGGCAGAGGTTGCAGTGAGCTGAGATCATTCCACTGCACTCCAGCCTGGCAACAGAGTGAGACTTCATCTGTTGTAATTTAAAATCTATACATTTGAATAGTAATTTCAAATGTATAGATCATTCTACATATAATAAAGTATGATAACATTGCATATAATAATATTTAATTTTACATATCTTTTTATTTATTTTTATTGTTGTGATACTATTATCGTTATATTTGTTAAAAACCACCTTTTGAGGTCACAGTCTAAGTGTGTATTCTTGTTTTTTGTTTTTTTTTTTGAAGTGAAATCTCACTCTGTCACCGAGGCTGGAGTGCAGTGGTACAAAATCAGCTCTGCCTTTCGGACTGAAGCCATCCTCCTGAGTAGCTGGGACTACAGGTACACACCACCATGCCTGGCTTATTTTTGTATTTTTAATATAGATAATTTTGCCATGTTGGCAAGTCTGGTCTCAATCTCCTGACCTCAAGTGATATGCCTGCCTTGGCCTCCCAAAGTGCTGAAATTACAGACATGAGCCACCACATCTGACTGTTAAGTGTATATTCAAAATTAGGAATGGAGACAATTTGTTAAATTTCAATTGTCAGATAAATAGGCAGAATCACAAGAAGAACTTAAATAAATTACAAGCAAAAAGTAAACCACCCCATTAAAAAGTGGGCAAAGGATGTGAACAGATACTTTTCAAAAGACAAACAAGCAGCCAACAAACAGATGAAAAAATGTTCAACATCATGAATTATTAGAGAAATGCAAATCAAAACAACAATTAGATACCATTCCATGCCAGTCAGAGAAATAACAGAAAAAGTAAAAAAATAACAGATGCTGGTGAGGTTGTGGAGAAAAGGGAATGCTTATACGCTGCTGGTGGGAGTGTAAATTAGTTTAGACCTTGTGTAGAGCAATGTGGCCATACCTCAAAAAACTTAAAACAAAATTACCATTTGACTCAGATCTCATTACTGAGTATATACCCAGAGGAATATAAGTCAGTCTACCATAAAGACACATGCACACATATGTTAATCACAGCACTACTCACAAGAGAAAATGCATGGAATCAGCCTAAATGCCCGTGAATGTAGACTGGATAAATAAAGTGTGGTACATATACACCAAGGATACTATGCAGCCATAAAACGAATGATATCATGTCCTTTGCAGCAACATGGCGACAGCTGGAGGCCATTATCCTTTGCAAACTAACAGAAGAACAGAAAACCAAATACTACATGTTTTCCATAAGTGAAAATTAACATTGAGTACACATGGAAACAAAGAGGGGAACAACAGACATCAGGGCCTACGTGAGGGTGAAGGGTGGGAGGAGGATGAGGATCAAAAAACTACCTATTATGTCATCGATTACTATGCTTATTAGCTGAGTGATGAAATAATCTGTACACAAATCCCAGTAACATGCAGTTTACCTATATAGTATATGCAAAATTACCCCTGAACCTAAAGTAAAAGTTTAAAAAAAGGTTGACATAGAGAGGATTGAAGTTTTTTGAATGGTACCTATTGTCTACCAATAACAAGACTGTATGTGTCTCAGCGGCAGGTGTGAATCTATATATGGTAGTTAATTTGGTTAACTCTCAGGATTGGTGAGCTGCAGAGGTTAGGGTCCAAAAGCTACTATAGAAAACCACTATTAATATTTCAATGCTTTTAGGGACCTTGTCTGCCTTCTAAGGGCAGGACCAGACCCTTAGTTTGTCCTCAGCATTCAAGAGGCCTTACTGGCTATCAGATTCTCTCTTCCAGGCATACATGCCTGGGGTCATGAATTCTAACTGAGATTTGCCACTAGGATTGTCTCCATTCTCCTCCCTGTCACAAGCTGATTCCTTATGTCACTTCTTATATAAATTGATGTTTTCTATAGGCAACACACCCCTACATACTTCCCCTCATGCACTTGAGAAGGGAGATTTAAGAATAAAAACGAACACTAAATATTTACTATGTTGGTAATTTAAATATCCTTATAAAACTCATCTTATTTTTACTTACATATATAAGTCAAGAAATAAGATATGGGATAATGAGAGAGCATCAAAATTCATACATGTGAAGATAATTTCTATTACATAGTCTAGAATAAAATCTAAACAGCATTTTTCCATTTCTTCATTTTTTATATTACCAGAAAAATCTTGTGACATCACTCATTATATGATAACACTACAGTCACTTGAAACAAAACCTGTGATCAGTGGAAAGAATTAATACAAACAGCTGTTGAAATAGATGGCTCTCTAGATTTCATGTCTATCAGCAAACTGAAGGTTTTGATCAAACAAAATAGGCTCTCAGAATCCCTTAGTAAAGCATCAGAGTTTTAGTTTTATAAACGAGTACTTTTCTTTTAGTATCAGTGAGAAAAAAAATATTTCTGCATAAGACTTTGATATAGCCAATTGATCTATATCTGAGACACTCTGTTAAGATTCATAAGTGACTTCTATGAAATTGAGATGCTTCCTACTAAAGGCTTCATTTATTAGCCACCTCTTTGGCTTTGGAGGCAAATACAAATGTATTGGTTATTTGAACTCTAAAATAATTATGGGAAGAGTTAGCAAAATTATACATCAGTATGCTATTCTTTAAATACTTTAAAAATGTATCAAGCTATAAACTGTCCAGTATACTTTTGATAAAAATTGACATAAATATTTATTTCCATTTAGGTCTACTAACAATAGTCCTAGAAAAACTTCTGCACTAACATGCAGCTAAGATATGGTTTTGCTAAAATTGCATTATAGTTTCTTGGATCTTTTTAATGCTTGCTTTTAGATGCAATTTGGGTTAAAACATCTTGATACTATTCTTTGATCTAACCTAATCAATTTCTAAAATATAGAAATTGAGAGTACTTTCTGTTTTTTGTAGAGCACTTTCAAAAAATGTTGAGTCAGGTTCTTAAATGGTCACAAAGAGATTTGATTAATAGGTTTAAGTTCACTTTTGAATAGAGCTTTAAGAAATAACAAACCTTAATCACCTTAATTAACATATATCTTTCTTATACTTTTATAACAAACAAAGCACACATGCTCTTTACTGCCCTCAATATAAAAATATACCTCCATCATCAACTAATGGTTTTGTTGAATTCGCTTAAATTCTGTCTTAAAAAAGCACTTAAAATTGTATCTGGAATTTAAATTAATCTCTAATCCTTTAACATTTCCCCAAACTGAGAGGCATGAAGGAGGTCCTACAATAGTTCAATGGATGTCTGTCTTTCTATTTATAACTTTTAAATGTGGCAACCAGCACTGAAAAAGGTGTGCAGAAAAATTAAAAAGTGTTTATTATAAACTCAAATTCTGATCTGAAGCAGGTGTCACTTCTCTATTTCTTGTTAGTTCATTTTCTAGGATTTCTTTTGAGGATCCATTATAGAATTCTAAGTGTTGTGTCTACTGGGATTTACACCACTTGTTCAGTCTATTTATAACAAGTTAATTAAGTGATAATCCCAGAGTATCAGAGGACATATGAAGTAATAAATGCCTGCTTCACTCTCAGGCATACTAAGACCACATGGTGAGGAGTCACAGAGTGGAAGACTGTTTTATTACCTAATGTCATATTCTGCTGTATAGGGAATATTGCTATTAAACAATCTGTTCTCTTATTTCCAGGGATTTTATGCCCTCCATTGGCTAAGTATTCTTTTGACAACTGATGTGATGCTTCTGAAAGAGATTCAAGCCAAAGGTATGCAGAAAAAAAAATTATATTTTAAGTAAGAGATTGGCATCAACTTAGCAAACTAGATCAAATTTGTTGTCAAAATAGATAAAATAAATAAAAAGAAAGTCTCATTTTCTGATTGTTAAATGAGTTCCATGAATGGATATAGAAAAACCTCCAAGATTTCTTAACATTGAACTCCACATTGATCCTTTATGTGCTTGCAAACATGTACACACATACGTACATACACACACATACATACATACACTCAGAGAAACCCAAATTATCTATTTTCCTAAATGCCTGTTTAAGTGCTTATTAATTTTATGTATTTTGTTGACTAAGCAAGAACAAAGAAAAATTTAGTGTTGTTTTATTATCACTATAGTCAGTTGTGAAAGAAGCAATATTTGAATCTATTTATGTCTTGGATATTCCATGAGTGTTTTTTTAAAGCTATATATTAGATGTAAAACTATTTCTAACAATTTTAAATATTAAAATAGGATTGGTTCAACCTAGAAAGTTCATCATTACATTGATAATTTTCCAGTCTCCTGATGAAATAAAGAATTAGAACAAAGTCCATTCAAAAGTAACCGTAAAGGAATCCTCCTTTAAAGATGAAGGAGTTTCTTTACACCAATTTAAAATGTTGATTAAAAAAATCAAATGAGTTTAAATGATACTGACAAGTTTACAAATGTGTGAAATTGGGAAATATGAGAATTATTCAAGTCCTGGTTCTGCTGCTACTAATTTGTTTTGAAATAAAAAATCTTTAACCATATTGTCCATTAGTTTCTCTCTCTGTTATATGTGTGGGGTGAGGTTAAAGTAGGTTAGCTCTTAGATCTCTTTCTTTTTAAAATTATTTGACATTTAGAGTTCTTGAAAAAATCAATATCATGGTTATGATTGAGTGAAGTACAGATTTTAAATGGTTTCTTATTTAATGAACTAAGCATTGACTTAAAATAAGAAATAGATATTAAAATGAGACTGTGCATGTGCAAGATAACTAAAAACCATTTAGTCAGGAATTTTCCCCAATGTAACTATGAATATTGGATTATTTGGTCTTAGGTGATTAAATATTTGTATTCATTTTGACTCATATATAAGACGGCCAGAAGCCATTGGAGCAATATTAGCTAATAAACATTTTAGAAATGGTTTCCAGAATCTACAGAGAACTTAAACAAATTTACAAGAAAAAACAAACATCCCCATCAAAGAGAGGGCAACAAATAGGAACAGACAATTTTCAAAAGAAGATTAATTATGCAACCAACAAACATATGAAAAAAAGCTCATCATCACTAGTCATTAGAGAAATGCAAATCAAAACCACATTGAGATACCACCTCCTCCAGTTAGAATGGCAATCATTGAAAAATCAGGAGACAACAGATGCTGGAGAGGATGTGGAGAAATAGGAATGCTTTTACACTGTTGGTGGTAGTGTAAATTAATTCAACCATTGTGGAAGACAGTGTGGCAATCCCTCAAGGATCTAGAAATAGAAATTCCATTTGACCCAGCAATCCCATTACTTGGTATACACTCAAAGGTTTATAAATCATTGTATTGTAAAGACACATGCACAAGTATGTTTCTTGCAGCACTGTTCACAATAGCAAAGACTTGGAACCAACCCAAATGCTCATCAATGATAGACTGGATAAAGAAAATGTGGGGCATATACACCATGGAATACTATGCAGCCATAAAAAAGGATGAGTTTATGTCCTTTGCAGGGACATAGATTGAAACTGGAAACCATCATTCTCAGCAAACTGACACAAGAACAGAAAACCAAACACCACATGTTCTCACTCATAAGTAGGTGTTGAACAATGAGAACACACAGAAACACACAGACACAGGGAGGGCAACAACACACACCAGGACCTAGGGGGTGGGGGACTCAGAGAGGAATAGCAGGGAATGGGGGCTTGGGGAGGGATAACATTAGGAGAGATACCTAATTTAGATGGCGTGGCGATTAGCAGCAAACCACCACCATGGCACATGTATACCTATGTAATAAACTTGCACGATCTGCACATGTACCCCAGAACTTAAAGTATAATAAATAAATTTTAAAAAATGTTTTGCAAGTACTGTGTATTAACATTGTGTTCTGTCATTATTGTCTTAGATTGCAAACTTTAATAAAACAAAGGCATTTCTACCATAGTTGATGCAATACTACACTAAAATATCATGAAGTAATTTTCTATCTTGTTTATAAATAATGGTTAAATATGTGTTCTTGCATTAGACAGTATCAGACAAGCTTCTATATTGCAGATTTTTTATCCTTTTAATTATTTATTTTAATTTCAACTTTTATTTTAGATATAGGTGTTACACATGTAAGATTGTTAACATGGGTATATTGAATCCAGATAGTGAGTATAATACTCACTAGGTAGTTTTTCAATCCTCTCCCACCTCTCCCCCTCTCCCTTTTAGTTGTGCGTGGTGTCTATTGTTCCCATTATTATATCCATGAGTAATCAAGGTTTAGCTTTCACTTGTAAGTGAGAACATGGGCTATTTGGTCTTCTGTTCCTACATTAATTCACTTAGGATTATAGTCTTCTCCAGCTCCATCAAAGAACATGATTTTGTTCTTTTTCATTACTACATAGTATTTCATTGTATATATATACCACATTTTCTTTATCCAATACACCATTGATGAGCACCTAGGTTGTTTCCATGTGTTTACTATTGTGAATATTGCTGAGATGAACATATGACTTCATGTGCCTTTTTAATAGAATGACCTATATATTTTTTTTGAGTATATACTCAGTAATGGGATTGCTGGGTCAAATGGTAGTTTTGTTTTAAGTTCTTTTAGAAATCTTCAAATTGCTTTCAAAAGTGGCTGAACTAATTACATTTCCACTAACAGCGTGTAAGTATTCCATTTTTTCTACAGCCTCACCAACAATCTGTTATTTTTTGGCTTTTTAATAATATCTATTTGAAAAGGTATGAGGCGGTATCTCATTGTAGTTCTGATTTGCATCTCTCTTGTGATTTGTGATGTTGAGTGATTTTTCGTCTCTTTGTTGGCTACTTGGGTGTCTTCTTTTGAGAAGTGTCTGTTATTTCCTTTGCCCATTTTTAATGGGATTATTTCGTTTTCTTTTGTTGATTTGTTAAAATTCCTTGCAGGTTCTTGATATTAAACCCTTGTAAGATAGACAGCTTGCAAATATATTCTCCCATTTTTTTAGGTTGTCTCTTTACTCAATTGTTGGTTTTTAATGTGCAGAAGCTCTTTGGTTTAATTAGGTCCAACTTGTCAATTTTTGGTTTTGTTGCAATTGCTTTTGGGACCTAGTTATAAATTGTTTTCAATGCTAATGTCGAGAAGACGATTTCCCAGGTTTTCGTCTAGGATTTTATAGTTTGAGGTCTTACATTAAAATCTTTAATCCTACCATCATATAAATAAATATATTTTATTTCTTTTATGATGACATGAAATGTGAGGGACAAAATAATGTTTGCAAGGTGAACAATTTATAACCTTATTGAGTATATATGTAGAGTACAGTCATTTCTAATGTGTCTTTAGGAATCTTTTCACCAGAATGTGAATTCCATGAAAGCGGAGTTTTCTAAAAAAAAAATTTTCTGTTCTATTCTTGCTGTATTCCACATATGTACAGCATGCTGGCTGCATAGAAAGACCTAATTAATATTTAATGAATAAATGAATCACCTTCGAATATTGCTTTCAGTATTTCCATGCTTAGACATTTAAAATAATGCAGGTAGAGGAAATAAAATGACTGAAAGAAACTTTCTCAGAAAGAAAAACTAAAAATGAAATTGATTTCTTGATTCAAATATTGTTTCATACCCTTGGATGTTATGTAAAATATATTATGTATTGAAAGAAAATGAAAACAATTTTGTTGGCATTTTCATTAAGAAAATAGAACTTATTTGACTCACTAGTTACAACAATTACATAATGGAAACCACTACAATGCTCTTATATATTATGATTAGTTTGACTTGATCTTTAGCACCTATCTCAGAACCAAGCTAGATAAGGGCTTATACTTTAGCGTGAGGAAGCAGGATCCTAGTGGTGGAATGACTCTTCAGTATTTATAACATCTAGTTAGTAAAGAAAAATAGTTAGAATTAAGGTATTTTGAATTCTGTTCTGGCATTATTTACATATTAAAGAAACAGCAAGACCATAGAGTTGCCACAATCATTTTGATATAATAATGTCATCTCTCCTGACTATCCTTAGCAGAAACTAACAGCTTCAGCACTGGGTTTTTTGACAGTTTCTGAGTGATGGCCATAACAGCAATGTTGAGAAAAACAATGGATAAATTTTTGTTTTCTGAATTTCAAAATACATTTTTGAGACTTGTGGCCAAAACTGTACCATGAGAAGAAACAGTTTGTATTCCAAGAATTATGTCTAGAAAAGATCCATTGACCTAAAAAAAAAGCGGGGAAAATGATTAGAAGCAAAATATTTAATTATACTATCTAGGCCGGATACAGTGGCTCATACCTCTAATCCTAGCACTTTGGGAGGTTGAGGCAGGAGAATCAAAATGTCAGGAGTTCAAGACTAGCCTGGCCAATATGGTGAAACCCCGTCTCTACTGAAAATACAAAAATTAGGCAGGGGCGGTGATGGACGCCTGTAGTCCCACTTAGTTGTGAGGCTGAGGCAGGAGAATAGCTTGAACCCGGGAGGCAGAGGTTGCAGTAAGCCGAGATCACACCACTGCACTACAGTCTGGGTGATAGTATGAGACTCTGTCTCAGAAAAAAAAAATCTTAATTTGTAAATAAAAATAGATGATTGCAAAAGAGTTTTTTAGAATATGACCATATTTGCATTTTCAAAAATAAATTATTAGGGCTACCAATGTCCACTCAGAGAAGTAGAGAGGTGAAAGGAGCACAGCTCCCACTTTTATACTAAAAAAGAGTGAAATTTGTATCATTATTCCAAGCTTACATGTAGGGAAATGAAAGCTTAGAAAGAATGAGGAATGTTCATGGTAGTCCAAGTGTCACATGACAAATAATTTAATAAAGTGTCTCTTTTAACACTCAACTTCTGACTCAGAAAGGATAATAACAATGAATTAGCAATGGTTAATATATAAATTTTATACTTTATATAACTCTCAAAGTCAAAAATGTCAAATCTTATCTTGTACCACTGTCACCCATATATTTTGAAGCCATTAGAAAATTCATACATCAGAAATTTCAGTTTTTATTACTTTTCTAAGACTAAAACCCACTATAATTAAACACTATTTCCAGCAAAAAATATTTTAAAACGTTAAATAAAAATGTGTTGGTGACTTAAATTCAGAATCAACATGTGTTCCCACATGTTCATTTAGCTCAAAACTGTCTATTTTTATAAGCTTAGACATTTTTACTCCTGAATTTTCCCTGTTCCATATCACACCAAGAAAACAATATTAGTTATGTGGGAACATCACAAACCAAAGGTACTTTCTGCTAATTACAACATGTCAGCATTGCTTTTTCTAACTGCTCTTTCTTTTGTCTATGGGTAACACTTTCTATTTATATATATTTAATATTTTCTTTTTCTTTAATTATATGCTGGCCATAGTGGATTATATTATGTAGTGTTTGAAGTATTTTGTCACCTACTAAAAGGCAATGCATTTTGTTTTGTCAGGTATTTCAATTACTGACCTATACTTTGGTCCTATCAGATTTGATTATTATTGCTAAGAACATTCTATTCCTTTTTTGTACTTAGCATTTAGAACATGCCACTTACTACATGGTGTGGACTTGACTCCTAAGTGACAGTATTTTCTGGAGTCTCACCTGAATGCTCAATGTGCTCAGAGGGTGTGGGGCAGATCATTCCGTTCTGTCTGGGCTAGCACTGTTCATCTGAAGTTAATCACTGAATCCTAACTCAAGGACCCATGATGATTCATCACAAATACTTCCAGATCCCCTTCTCTGGAAGAGAGCTCTCATCTTAGATAGCCAAAGCTGTATATTTCAGCTGCTCCACAAGCCAAAAAGAATCTAATACTTTCCTCCTCAGCTCAGCAAAACCACTGTTATTTTGCCTCAATATTTTGCAGCACAAGAAAGTTTCTAGGCAGAAACCAGGGTCCACCTGGTACAAACATCTGGTTCACCTTGTGTGTTTTCCTTCCCATGATCACGGATCTCTGCTTATTGTTTCATACCTGATATGTTGTCTCCCATGTATTTTATTATTTTTGCAGTAGTTTTCATGAAGAGATCACGTCTGGTACCAGTTTTCTCTGTCATGACTGGAAATAGAGTTCCCGACAGAGTAAAGCATAACAAATAAATGTTTGTAATGTATTCTTATTTCATTGTATACCCATTGTGCTTAGATTAAATCTATATTCTTTACCAGGGTCAGTAAGTGTCTTCATAATTTATCTCCTGCCTTCTCTCTAACATCCCATAAATATTACTCCCTTCACTTAAGACACACTGATTTTTATTTTTTTCTAGACTTTGCAAACACGCAGCTAGTCATGAAATTGCAGGAGTAAAAGGATAATACCTTTTTGTAACATATCACAAGCATCATGGTCAACACTTCTATAACAAAAGACAGATTAACAAGTGAAAAGTATAATATTTGTAACAGTTTTACCTGACATGGGAGTCTTCAGTAAGGAAGAATGAAAGTCAGGAAAAACTGTTTTATGCTTAGTTCAATGAAGAATGAGCAACATGTAGAAATATGATTGTACTAAAAAAGGGTATGATCTTTGTCAAGNCAAAGACTTGGAACCAACCCAAATGCTCATCAATGATAGACTGGATAAAGAAAATGTGGGGCATATACACCATGGAATACTATGCAGCCATAAAAAAGGATGAGTTTATGTCCTTTGCAGGGACATAGATTGAAACTGGAAACCATCATTCTCAGCAAACTGACACAAGAACAGAAAACCAAACACCACATGTTCTCACTCATAAGTAGGTGTTGAACAATGAGAACACACAGAAACACACAGACACAGGGAGGGCAACAACACACACCAGGACCTAGGGGGTGGGGGACTCAGAGAGGAATAGCAGGGAATGGGGGCTTGGGGAGGGATAACATTAGGAGAGATACCTAATTTAGATGGCGTGGCGATTAGCAGCAAACCACCACCATGGCACATGTATACCTATGTAATAAACTTGCACGATCTGCACATGTACCCCAGAACTTAAAGTATAATAAATAAATTTTAAAAAATGTTTTGCAAGTACTGTGTATTAACATTGTGTTCTGTCATTATTGTCTTAGATTGCAAACTTTAATAAAACAAAGGCATTTCTACCATAGTTGATGCAATACTACACTAAAATATCATGAAGTAATTTTCTATCTTGTTTATAAATAATGGTTAAATATGTGTTCTTGCATTAGACAGTATCAGACAAGCTTCTATATTGCAGATTTTTTATCCTTTTAATTATTTATTTTAATTTCAACTTTTATTTTAGATATAGGTGTTACACATGTAAGATTGTTAACATGGGTATATTGAATCCAGATAGTGAGTATAATACTCACTAGGTAGTTTTTCAATCCTCTCCCACCTCTCCCCCTCTCCCTTTTAGTTGTGCGTGGTGTCTATTGTTCCCATTATTATATCCATGAGTAATCAAGGTTTAGCTTTCACTTGTAAGTGAGAACATGGGCTATTTGGTCTTCTGTTCCTACATTAATTCACTTAGGATTATAGTCTTCTCCAGCTCCATCAAAGAACATGATTTTGTTCTTTTTCATTACTACATAGTATTTCATTGTATATATATACCACATTTTCTTTATCCAATACACCATTGATGAGCACCTAGGTTGTTTCCATGTGTTTACTATTGTGAATATTGCTGAGATGAACATATGACTTCATGTGCCTTTTTAATAGAATGACCTATATATTTTTTTTGAGTATATACTCAGTAATGGGATTGCTGGGTCAAATGGTAGTTTTGTTTTAAGTTCTTTTAGAAATCTTCAAATTGCTTTCAAAAGTGGCTGAACTAATTACATTTCCACTAACAGCGTGTAAGTATTCCATTTTTTCTACAGCCTCACCAACAATCTGTTATTTTTTGGCTTTTTAATAATATCTATTTGAAAAGGTATGAGGCGGTATCTCATTGTAGTTCTGATTTGCATCTCTCTTGTGATTTGTGATGTTGAGTGATTTTTCGTCTCTTTGTTGGCTACTTGGGTGTCTTCTTTTGAGAAGTGTCTGTTATTTCCTTTGCCCATTTTTAATGGGATTATTTCGTTTTCTTTTGTTGATTTGTTAAAATTCCTTGCAGGTTCTTGATATTAAACCCTTGTAAGATAGACAGCTTGCAAATATATTCTCCCATTTTTTTAGGTTGTCTCTTTACTCAATTGTTGGTTTTTAATGTGCAGAAGCTCTTTGGTTTAATTAGGTCCAACTTGTCAATTTTTGGTTTTGTTGCAATTGCTTTTGGGACCTAGTTATAAATTGTTTTCAATGCTAATGTCGAGAAGACGATTTCCCAGGTTTTCGTCTAGGATTTTATAGTTTGAGGTCTTACATTAAAATCTTTAATCCTACCATCATATAAATAAATATATTTTATTTCTTTTATGATGACATGAAATGTGAGGGACAAAATAATGTTTGCAAGGTGAACAATTTATAACCTTATTGAGTATATATGTAGAGTACAGTCATTTCTAATGTGTCTTTAGGAATCTTTTCACCAGAATGTGAATTCCATGAAAGCGGAGTTTTCTAAAAAAAAAATTTTCTGTTCTATTCTTGCTGTATTCCACATATGTACAGCATGCTGGCTGCATAGAAAGACCTAATTAATATTTAATGAATAAATGAATCACCTTCGAATATTGCTTTCAGTATTTCCATGCTTAGACATTTAAAATAATGCAGGTAGAGGAAATAAAATGACTGAAAGAAACTTTCTCAGAAAGAAAAACTAAAAATGAAATTGATTTCTTGATTCAAATATTGTTTCATACCCTTGGATGTTATGTAAAATATATTATGTCTCTGGAGGATCTTCAGAGGAGAAGGGACAAAGTCAGAGAGTGAGGTTTCTAGGTTTTATGACTTATTTTGAAGGAAAGAATTTCTAGTTTCTATGAATTATCATGAGGAAGAGGAATTCTGGTTTCTAAAACTCACTTCTGAAGAGAAAAAGGGGTTGGAGACAGGTGATAGAGTGAAGGTCATAGAGAACCATTGCTTCCGAGGTCCTTCTAGTATCCTTCAATTCAAAGTACTCAGAATGCCAAAGCACCCAGCTTCGAGGTATTGTTTAATGGCCCCCAACAACACCATTTCGATATCTTGATAAAGGATGTGCCCCCTGCCTGAAATTATCTTTTTTTCTGCTTCTTTCTACTCTTTCTTTAATTTTCAGTTAAAATTCTACTTCCTTTTGGTATACTTCCCTAACCACCTATGCACCATATACCTCTTTTCTTTCGTAATCATATCTTTTTATTTTTAACCCTTACTGCTGTGCTATTCGAATATTTATGTGGGTGTTTATCAATACAGAGCACATAGCTGGAGACCCAGAAGAGCCCATGGTGTAAGTTTCAGTCCTAGTCTGAATCTGAGCCTGAAGGTAGAAGAAGCCTCTTGTCTCAGCTCAAAGACAGGCAGATAGAGAAACAATTCTCCCAAACTCAGCCTTTTTGTTCTACTCAGTGAACTGGATGAGGCCCACCCACACAGGGGAGGGCAATCTTCTTCCCCAGTCTATAGATCAAAACATAACGTCATACAGAAACATCCTCACAGAAACACCTAGAATAATCTTTAGCAAAATATCTAGGTGTTTCACGGCCCAGTTAAGTTGACACGTCAAATTAACCATTACACTCAGAAAGTGTTTGCCAGAGGAATAAAATAAGTTCAGATGTAAAGGATGCAGGGTTAGTAGTACAAAAAGTGATGATGAGCATTCTGGACAAATGAGACTCTCCATGCAAAGTTGTGAACATATGAAAGAGTTTGATGTACTAAGAAAATAAAAGAAGTTAAGGGACCTGAAGCCAAGTGAGTCAGATGGAGAGTGTTGTGACAAATTCTGAGAGACTGGAAAGGGGCCAGATGATGTAGGACCCGATAGATCCTTGCTGTACAAAATATGTTTCTCAAGTCCTCAATATGGGCATTCCTTAATATTAACTCAGAATATAGAGCCTCAAGCCTCACCCTAAATAAACATTATCAGAATCTTCATTTTAATAAGATTCCAGCTTAAAACTTATCTCAGATATATAAACTTGATAGGGTCTGGAGATGGACTATATCTTGGTAATGATTGGTCAAGGACAACTCCCAGGTTACATACTTTGATCAAATGGTTAATAAATAAGCCTTAAAAAAAAAATAAACAGCACTGTAGGAAGGGAAAATGTAGCAGATGGGATAAGTATGTGTGTATATGTACACACGTGTGTTTGTATTTGGTGGCAGATAAGGTTTCCAGTTTTGCCTTGCCATGCCTGAATGACTAAGATATCTCATGTAGATGGTAATGAGAATCTGAAATATAGCTATAGAAATAATAATTTAAGAAAAACTTAAGAGATTGAACTATTGAAAATAGAATACTAATTCAACATAGAAAAAAGGGTAAAAATAGTGATCAAAGATGACTCCAAAATTTCCATCCTGTATAATTAGAATAAGGAGCTGCTAACAGATAGGGAATGCAGAAAGACGTTTAAGTACCTACTCAATATGCTGGAAATAATCAGTTTGAAAAAACAACAGGATACTCATGTAAAGAAATTATATATATATATATATATATGTATTTACTTATGTAGACATATACACACACACACACACATATATATAAAATGTATAATGTATGTGTATCAATAGACACATATATGTGTGTGTATGTGTAAAAGTGGATCTCAGGATGTTAAATCAGAACTTAAATTTTTGGGAGCCATATGCATGACAAAAATAGTTGGATTGTGAGCATAGAGCTCAATTTTTTACTGGCTCTGTTGAATTACATTTCCATTCAGTGGGATGAGTTCATTAAAGTCAAGAAATACCCCACCTAAAAAAGCTGACTGGTTATGCCTTAACTGGTACACAGAAGCTATATCGAGAAAACATACAAACAATAGCCATGAAAAGGAGTGAGATAAGATATTAGTTTGAGTGCTTAGAAGAGTCTTTTTATGTTCCCTAATAGAAAAATCTCTAAAGCTTTGAAGTAAAAAGAAATTATTTGATACGGTGAGATAGACTGAAATTGTATGAGAAAGAGGAAGAAAAATTAATATGGCATGACCCTAGTTCTGGTAGAGAAATTGCCTGGAGATTATGATAAGAGAGATTGGCACTGGGGAAAAGAAAGGATGATATTCATTCAGACATCCCCAGTACAGCCAGTTAAAATAATAAAATACATTCTCACCTATTGGTAGTTTGCCTTTGCTTTGAGCCCTCAGAGGATGGTCTCTGCCACACATACTCATATCCCAGCTGACTCTGCCTATGCCTCAACTTCTAGGATCAAACAACTAACAGGTTAAAATTTGGAAAAGTAGCAGATTGTATTTGTAATCTCTGTTACTTGTGTCCTTTCTGATTGATAGGTGCTCTTGGAAGATGGGCTGGCTGGCTGACCCTTGGTCTGCAGGTACTTAGCACAGGGAGACCAGGGAGGAGGTGATCAGCTGACATGGCACTTTGTATGAATAATGTCATGCAATGCAACTTGAAGGTATTTATTACACCTAGAGAACATCCAAGTCTTTTGGCTATTAACAATATTAAACATATTAATAAAATGAGATCCCTCATTAGGCCATGTTCTTGAGAAAGGAAAGTAAATCTTGGGGCTCCAAAATCAATAAGCTAAAGGGAAAAGTCAAGCTGGGAGCTGCTTGGTCAAACCTGCCTCCCATTCTTCAAAGTCATCCCTCTGCTCACTGAGATAAATTTATTTCTGATTGTCTCCTTTGGAAGGGCTAATCAGAAACTCAAAAGAATGCAACCATTCATCTCTTATCTACGATGACCTGGAAATCCCCTTCCCATTTCGAGTTGTCCTACCTTTGCTTTGAGTTGTCCCACCTTCTGGATCAAACCTATGTTTATCTTATATATATTAATTGATTTTTCATATCTTCCTAAAATGTATAAAACCGAGCTGTCCTCAGACCACCTTGGGCACATGTCATTAGGACCTCCCAAGGCTGTGCCACAGGGGCGTGTCCTTAACTGTGGCAAAATAAACTTCCTAAATTGATTGAGACCCGTCTCAGATATTTGGGGTTCATATCCTAAACATAATTTGCTCATTTGGGAACCATAATTCCTCAATTATGTTGAGTAATATAATTTTATAAATGAGAAAATGAGGTATATTGAGATTTAAAAACTGCAGTGACAGGGCTTCCATCTGAAGCTTCGAAACCAGTAACATTGCCCCTGCTTGTGATTATACTAATGCCACTAATCTGGTCTGGAGAGAAAGGTTCAACTCATTTATAGACGCCCTGCCAATAAATGAGTTATGTGCATTGTTAATAATAGAAATGATTAACATTAAAATATTAGGTATAGCTATAGGGAATAGACAAAGAGTGAATTTAATAGTTGCTAATTCAGCAGTAACTAAGACAGAGTTTAGTACCATGAAAAAACAAGTTTGATCACGGGCATGATGAAGATAAGTTTGACAAAGCAGAAGTTAATCCTTAATATGCAAAAATAAAACAATGAAGGAAGCATTTTAAATGGACACCATTGTTTTATATAAAGGTATGAAGTCATCTGAAGAGAGAAGAAAGAGTTCAGAGAGGAACTAGAAAGTTTAGGAGGTGATGTGTAAATGAGTGATGGAGAACATTTCAAATGCTTTATCATGTCCCACTACTTTCAATTGTGAAGGAAGTATAATAAAGAAAATGGTATTCCTTCCTCTTCTTATGTACTCTAGAAAGGGAATTTGTTAAAGTGCATATTTTATGTGTTATTATTAGTTTCAGGAATAAACAGTTTTCCAAATGTATAAAACTGGAAAAAAAAGCTTAGAAATAAAGTATGATGACACCTAATAAAAGTAAGCATTTAACCCATATTGATGCCTTCAAAAGCTTTGTTAAACTCAACATACTGACATTGCTTATCACTTTGATACTTTTGTGGAGTATTCAGTTTTTTTTTCCCAACAAATAGCACCTTAAATTATTAAACCACTTAGCCATTTTCACAGCCCAAATGTACCTCTAAAATTATATTGTAAGGTTTCATATGTTCACTTAAAGGAAGAAAATGCTGTAGGCTGGATTAAGTAGGAAATGAACGAGCAAGCAGAATAAACCAGTAAAATTTAATTAAGCAATTTAGCACTCCATAAAAGCAGCAACACATAAAAGTGAGATGTAAATGACAGGGGTGGTTGCACTACAATTCTAATCTTTTAGGAACTTAGAAAGGAGCGCCATGGAACATGCAGACATGATTTTTCTACACATAGTAAATTTAAACACAAGTATTAATAGTAATTGAAGCGGCCTTTACATATGGAAATTCTGTGCATTGTATTCTTTACTTTGGCTTTGTGCAGGTGAAGCAAAAAGAATAGGCACAAAAGTAACTTCATATCAAACAAAGACATGATTGTAAGACTTATACTCTTCCATTTGCTACAATTAGACAGGCACACTGAGGAAGATACTCATTTGTAAACAGTCCAATTTTCAAACTCTGCCTGCCACATACTTCTGTTAAATAATGAGATGCTGAAAAAAAAATAGAAGCCCAGAGGTGAGAAATATAAGGCACCTCTGCATTAAAATGACTGAAAGGATAAACAATATCCTTTGCTTCCATAGCAACCATTTCAGGAATCTGATTTGTATTTTTATATCTCAGGGTTATTGTGATACCGTATTTCTTTTAATTAAATCAAACCTTATGGTCAAGGTACCTGGAACCTGGAAGTATGTGGCATTTCTAATCTTACTTCCTATTAGCTCCCAAAATTTTCCAAGAATTTCCTTCAACTGAAGCTGTTTTAAATGTTAAAACATGTAAATTCAAAATTCAAACTTGAATTCTTTAATATTTAACCACGGGCTTTATCTCAGGCTCTAAATAACATATTCTATAGGATCTACCAAATTACATTTTATTTGTATACACTATGTAGCTACTTGCTTTTTTTTTCGGATTCTTTTTATTTTCTAACTTAAATATAACTATATATTTTATTGTGCGTTATATTACAATTTATTTTAATTTACAATTGACTTTCTGTTTCTTTAATACATATATTATTACAAATTACTCCAAACATTTGTCATAGAGGACAAATAATAAGAAAGTAGGTAGCAATGAAAATGTAGAATATCAAAATATATCAATTAACATCAAATTTAGTGTTATTTCCTTGAAAGAGTGGAAGATTTTTTGGAGAAGACCATATACTATTCTTCTTCTATCTTATGGGCTATAACATAATCGTAAGCACACAGCAATATTACTCAGCTTATTCTATGAATCCTATCTTCCATCCCTCTTTTTAAAATTTGCACACCTTATTTTTCTCTAACTCATCTTTTTACCAATTCTTTTAAATATATTTTAATATATGATTTAAAAACCATTTCACATGCAGAAAACTTTCAAGAATAGTACAAAGAGCTCACAAGCCCTCTTATTTTGATCCTTCCTTATTTCCCAGTTGTTAGCATTTTACCATGTTTCCTCCATCACCCTATCTCCTTACTCGAAAGCATCCTAGACACAATTCCTCATCATTCCTAAATACTCCTGTTTGCATGCCAGAAAAAAAGTTATTTACTGCTTAACCACAAAACAACTGCAATGCAACAATTCAAATATGAAAATTATTACAATGCTACCATCCAGTTCATATACCTCCATTAAATATTGTTAACTGTCCCAACAATGTGTGTTGTTGCTTTCTACTCTAGGAATCTGGATAGGGTAAATTTTCCTGTCTCTTTTTGTCCCCTTCAGTATGCCACAGTTTCTCAATCTTTCTTTGTCCATCATGAATTTGACAGCTGCAGATAATATATTCATGTTTTAATTTTTTATTGCCTTTTGATAACTTCTATGTGGGAAATACTTCTAAGAAAATCCTATCAATTTTTTCGCATGCAATACCTGTTTCTCATCAAATATCTACCCACCAGCTCTAGCATTCTTTAAGGACTTCTTTCTGAATTAACCACCAAAATGAGAGTTGCCAAAGTGTGATTTTCTGTTTCCATCATTCCTTTTAAATGTATTAGTTGGCATCTAACTCTAAGGAAGATCTTTATCTTCCTCCCTGTTTATTTATATGTTATTTATAGTTGCCTGAACTTCTAGATGGACATTTTATTCATTGGATGTTAACTTATTATTTTTGATATTTATTTTAAAGCTAAAATTGCTTCAGTTTTAGCCAGAAGGAGCTGCTTAAGACTGACTCCTGTGTCCTATTGTTACCCTCTCATCAATCTTTCAGTAACTCTTTGCTTTCTCACCCAATAAGATATTCCAGGTTTGTCTTCTTGTTCTGCGTCGGTCTTAATATTCACCATTTTCCCAAGGAGACCTAGTTTTTCAGCTGATGATGGTACTGATAAACCAAGATCTGAGCTCCTAGTGTGCTTATTCTCCTGAAGCTCTTCTACCTTTTTTAAGGAAAACTCAAGCAAGCTGTTCTTCTATGCATTTTTTTTTTGTTTCTTTTTAATTTTCCATGCTCACTATTTATGCATTCATTCATGTGGAAAATACTTATGCTGGTTGAACGTAAGTTCTTGTTTAACTTTATAAAAATTTGCCAAACTCTCTTCTAAAGTGGCTCTACCACTATACCACTTCATATTCCCATCAGCAGGGAGTAAGAGTCCTTGTTATTTCCCATCCTCACCAGTATTTGTTGTTGTCAGTTATTTTTCCATATTAGCTATTTGAATAGATAAACAGTGTTATCTGTGTCTCACTGGGACTTTAATTAGCATTTCCTAATGATTAATGACGTTGGACATCTTTTCATGTTCTTATATGCCATCTGCATATCTTCTTGCCATCTGTATGTTTACCCTATGTGGTAGTTTTTAATCTTATTATTAACCCAATTTTACATATGATAAAATTGATATTCAGAGCAATTAATGACTTGCTCTATGTAACTGGTAGGTAGACCAAACCTTTACTGGTCTACTTTCAAGTAACATATCTATACAGAAGACAACCCAATTATCGAAATAGCATTGCACTCTATGATACACTACTATATTCTATTCTTATCATACCTTCTACTCTTAAAGAAACAACATGAAAAACAATAAATCATAAATAAGATTTTAAAACGTGCACAATTAAATCTAAATAATATATTATTAAGCATATTTAGCAACAACATAAAAGAATTAAGTTAACATTAGTAGCTACTGCTTTGCAAGAGGGTTATATACCAGGTACTTTGACTTAAGTTCCATATTTTCAGTGTACTTTTGAGAAAAGTATTAAAATAATGATCTATATGATGTTAAATGGTATGCTTAAGTAGCACTGTATTTACTTCTGGACATCTTCTGATGACATTTGCAATCCCAACACTCTGTTTTCTCTCCTGTTTCTTTTGTCTGGGCATTTACCATGTGATATATGACTAAAATATAATGTAAATTTTGCCAGTACCTGCTTAGCTTGAGATATGATGCTACTACCATTTTTTAAGTTTATGTTTGTAAAATAAGGGGCACACAATCATACATGTACATAGGCTATGTTAAATTTTATGTAATTTAGGTAGGGGCTCAGAAAGCATTTTATTTTTATTTTAGTATTTTCACTATAATATTTTATTTTTATATTAGTGTCTTCATGTATTGACATTATGGCAATCTATAACTTATAAGTAAATTAGCCTAAGTTAAAAAGTAAGTTCAGTTCTCATGGTAGATTTCTCTCATGTTATCTTCTCGTTGTAATTTTTAAAC
>NW_016107459.1:3491405-3617078 GCF_001604975.1 Cebus imitator | reverse complement strand
AACTCAACATTTTATAAGAAAAGTATGAAATTTTTCTATGAAAATTCAAATGTGTGCAGAACAATTTTTAGAATTTATGATTTTTAGAATTTTTCTCTCTTATAGTTATGCCACATTGTTAGTTTCAGGTTATTTGTTTTGATCAGTGAGAGATTAGAGAGAATAAAGGCAAATGAGGGTCTCTGATTTATAATATTTCATAAACTCTTTTAGATGTTGCAATAACACTACACTGACTTCCTATTAAAGTTCTAATATTTATAAAATTAACGAATGGCAACCTCTGTTTTGGAACAGCAGCTGCCAACTGCTTTGAAATATATGTGTGTGTGTATGTGTGCATTTCCCTGATGCATACACACACACACACACACACACACACACACACACACATAATTCAAAGTATGTATCACATTTCATTTTCATTGTGCATCACTATTATATCAAAACAAACAGAAAAAAATTTAGCTCTAAAAACATTTATTTGCAAACCACCATTTGACTATAAGATACATAGCACATTATAAAATTTGGTCAATGATTTGTTATTTTGGTCATTTGTATTTACTCTCTTTAGGAAGAGAAGTAACTACTATATTGCCGGTTTAGATTAGTTTTCTTTTTTGGTCTTTACTTTCCTGAGATTGTATGCCTTGTGCTTATGTAACAACAAATGGCAAACTAAAATACTATAGATATGGATATATTTTATTTTTTCAACATCTAAATTAGTCTCCTAAGATACAGTACAAGACAGTAAGTTCTGTGTTCAGTGAAATATAGTTGAATGGATTAAAGTGAATGCCATTTGCTTTCATGTACCTCCAGGAGAGGATACCAAATATCCTAGGATTTGGGAGAAAATATTAAGTAAGTGGTAATGAGCACCAATCAAACCACAGTTAAATGCTGTTAAGAACACTTTCATTGCCAATGGAAGCAAATAAATATTTAGATCTCAATGTATTCTTTTACCTTACCAAAGAACTTGGATAATTTTTCTCTTCTTTCTAGTGAGAAAAAAAAATAACTAAAAAACAATGTGTAACACTAAGGAAATTTTTTTTAATGGCAGAATTAAAAAGCGTAAGCCACAGCTATAAATATAGGAAAAGGACTACAACTTCTCAAAGAACAAGAACAAGGTGACACAAGTTTGTGAAGTCCTTGGAGACATAAAAAGATGCTGCTATATGCCTAACGCATAGTTTCTGCCATTAACAGTGTGAATTTCTGCTTACTTGTAGTGGAAGGGAAGAGATGATTGGTTGGGAAGTAGAAAGGTAGAATGTGTTCAAATTTCATATCACATTGCTCAAATAAAATTTGAATGAGAGTCTTGCAATGCATATACCTGCATCAATCTGTTATATACTAGCCAAAATGCCTGGTAAAGCCACAAAATCCTCAACCTCATAATTTAGGTGATATTTACCACATAAGGTAGCTATGAGAATTAAATGGAACAATAAATAAAGATGCCTAGACACAAAGAAAGTATTCAATACATTTTTCATCTTTTTTCCCCTAATCTTCCCTGCTTTTATTTTTCTTTGCATAAGGAGGAGTGTCGAAAAGGCAACATATTGGATTAAGATTTTTAATGGGATATTTTATATTTTAATTTACTTAATAATAACTACACTGAAGAACATCGTTTTACAAAGTAGAAAACCAGGCCAGAGAAACTAAATGACTTTCCTGATACTTTAGCTACATTGCGTCAGAACTACATAAAAATCCAAATTTTTCATTTTTTATTCTTCACACTTTACCTGCACTTTTATTAGATTAAGCTACTCATAGACCAGCTAATGTCCTACAGACTGATATGCAAACATTCCCAATATCAATATGATTGATTAACTTGTTCTTTTTAAGTGGAATCACCTCCTTACTTATGTGAGAGCCAGGAAGAGGAAGGCTTCTACTGTATTTTAAAAGTATTTTTTAATTTCATTTGATACATTATAGTTTCCAACATCCATTCAAATCCACTAAGGTTAAATGTGAAAAGTAACTATCTGGTAGACAGGTAAGATTCTGTATTCACACCGTAATAGTGAATGCAAAAATGAGAATAGATAGAATTACCTTATTTTCTGCTATCATTGTGGAATTCTTATGTTGTCCAAAGCCTTTCCAAAAAAAAAAAAAAAAAAGTAAATAATAAGTGAAGACTTTTTGTCTTCTAACATGGTTTTTTGTTAGTAAAATACTTCTAACGTGAACAGCAGAGAAGTGAGTGGAGGGAAGGAATGGAAAGGGGGAAGAAGACAAAAACAGAAAAAAAAGGAAAAAGAAGAAAAATGTTGAGTATATTGCATTCTGAAAGATAATAAGGTTTATTTACTCAAATATGTTTGCTTGTTTTTTTTAATTGATAAATAATTGTAAATATTATTGGGGTACATAGTGAAGTTTCAATACATAAAATGTATAGTGATCAGATCGTGGTAGTTAGCATATCCATCATCTCAAATATTTATCATTTCTTTATGTTGGGATTGTTCACTAGCCTCCTTCAAGCTATTTGAAACTATTTAATACGTTATTGTTAACTATAGTCATTCGGCAATGGTATAAAATATAAGAAATTATTCCTTCTATTTAGCTGTAATTTTGTACCCATTAACAAATCTCTCCTGTATCTCTTTCCCTTTTGCTTTCACAGCCTCTAGTAAGTATTCTTTCTTTTACTTTTTACTTTCACAAGATCAGCTTTTTTTAGTTTCCACATGCAAGTGAGACCATGTGGTGTTTAACTTTCTGTTTCTGGCTTATTTCACTTAGCATAATGTCCTCCAGTTCTATCTATGTTGCCCAGAATCACAGGATGTCATTCTATTTCTCTTTCAATTGTGTATATATATCACATTTTTAAAATCCATTCATCTGTCGTTGGACACCTAGGCTGATACCGTATCTTGGTTGTTGTGAATAGTGCTTCAATAAACATGGGGTGCAGATTTCTCTTTGATAGAATGATTTCCTTTCCTTTGGATAAATTCCCAGTGATGACTTTGCTGGACTACATTGTCATTCTATTTGTAGTGTTTTGAGGAAACTCCATAGTGGCTGTACTAGTTTCCATTCCCATCAACAGTGTATGAGTGTTTCCTTTTCACTGCATCATTGCCAGCATTTGTTTTTGTCTTTTTCATAATAGCCACCTTACTAGAATGAGATGATACTTCATTGTGGTTTGGATTTCCCTGATGATTAGAGATTTTGAAGGTTTTTTTTGGTTTTGAGACAGTCTTACTCTGTCACCTAAGCTGGAGTACAGTGGCACAATCTCAGCTCACTGTAGTCTCAACCTCCCCAGCTCAAGTGATCCTCCTGCTTCAACGCACAAGGTAGCTGGGACTGAAGGAGCATGCCACCACTCCAGGATAATTTTTGTATTTTTTGTAGAGACAGGGTTTCACCATATTGCCCAGGCTGGTCTTGAACTCTTGAGCTCAAGCAATCCATCTGCCTTAGCCACCCAACATGCTAGGATTACAGGCGTGAGCCACTGTTTCCAACGTGAACATTTTTTCATTTATTTGTGGCCTATTTGTATGTCTTCATTTGAGATATGTCTGCTCAGATAATTTATTCATTTATAAATTGAATTATTATTATTATTTTGCTGTCCAGATGTTTATATTCCTTGTACATTCTGGATATTGATCCCCTTTTGGGTGACTAGTTTTCAAATGTTCTCTCCCATTCTGTAGGATTTATTATCACTCTGTTGCTTGTTTCCTTTCCTTTGCTGTGCAGAGATTTCTAATTAAATATAATCTAGTTTCGTTACTTTTGCTTTTGTTGCCTGTGCTTTTGAGGTTTTATTCAGAAAATCCGTTCCCAGACTAATGTACTGAAGCATTTCCCCCATGATTTCTTCAGTAGTTTTAATTTTGGGGGTTTTACATTTAGTTCTTTGAACCCTTGTGAGTTGGTTTTGCATAAGGTGATATGTAAGTGTCTAGTTTCATTCTTCCGCATATTAGTATCCCGTTTTCCCAGCATCATTTATTAATGAGACTGCTCTTTCCTCAAAGACAGCTCTTAGTGCTATTGTCAAAAATCAGTTGGCTACAGATGTGAGGATTAATTTCTGGGTTATTTATTCTGTTCCATTGGTCAATGTGTCTGCCTTTATGCCAGTAGCATACTGTTTTGGTTACTATAGTCTGTAGTACATTTTGAGGTCTGGCAGTTTGAGAACTCTGGCTTTTTTTTTTNTTTTTTTTTTTTTTTTTCTGCTCAAGATTGCTATGGATATTCAGGTTCTATTGTGGTTTTCTACTAACTTTAGAATTTTCTATTTCTGTGAAGACTTTCATTGGTATTTTGATACAAATTGCATCATATCTGTAGTTTGCTTTGAGTAGTATTGTAGTATTGTTAGTTTTACAATATTAATTATTGTGATTGATAGCATAGAATGTCTTTTCATTAGATTGTAGCTTCGTCAATTTCTTTCATCTGGATTTTGAAGTTTTCCTTATAGAGGTATTTTTCCCCCCTTGGTTAAATTCATTTCTAGGTTTTTAATTCTTTGTTTTTAGCTATTATAATGGGATTATCATCTTGATTTCTTTTTCTGCTAGTTGATTGTTCTTTTATAGCAGCACAACTAATGTTTACATGTTAATTTTGTACACTACAGCTTTACTGAACTTGTATATCAGTTCTAAGAGTTTTTTTTTTGTCAGAGTCTTTAGGTTTTTCTTTATATGAGATCCTGTAATCTGCAAATAGGGATGATTTGGCTTCTCCCTTTCCTATTTGTATGCCCTTCATTTAATTTTGCCTTATTGCAAGTCTGGTGAGGTGTTCTAGTACTATGTTGAATAAGAGTGGCGAGAGTGAGCATGATTGTTTTGCTCCAGTTCTCAGAAGAAACGTTTTCAAGTTTGCCCCATTCAGGAAGATATTAGCTGTGGGTCTGTCATATCAGGCCATTATTACTGAGGTACATTTTTTTTTCTATGCCTCATTTATTATCCGTTTTCATCATGACAGGATATTAAATTTTAGCAAAAGCTTTTTCTGCATCTATTGAGATGATCATATGGGTTTGTTTCTTCATCCTCTTGATGTGATGTATAACATTTATTTATATGCATATATTGAACCATCCTTGCATTACTGGGATGAATCCCACTTGATCATAGCGTATTACCGTTTATATGTATTGTTAGATTCTATGGCTAGTATTTTGTTGAAAATTTTTGTTTGTAGGTTTATCAGATAAATTGACCTGTAGTTTTCTTTTCCTGTTGTGTCTCTATATGAGTTAGGTACCAGGGTTATACAGGCCCCATTGGAAGTTAGAAAGAATTGTCTCCTCTTAAATTTTTGGAATAATTTGAGAAGAATTAGTATTAATTCTGCTTTAGAGACTTAATAGGATTTAGCAATGAAGTCATCCAGTCTCTGACTTTAAGGTGGAAGATGTTTAGTTACTAATTCAATCTCATTACTTGTTTTTTTTATTTTTTAAAAAATTTATTGCACTTTAGGTTCTGGGATACATGTGCAGAACATGCAGTATTATTGCATAGGCACATACATGGCAATGTGGTTTGCTGCCACCATTCCCCCATCTCCTATACCTGGCATTTCTCCCCATGTTATCTCTCCCCAACCTCCCTGCACCCCACTGTCCCTCCCCTGTTCCCCACACAAAAGACCCCCAGTGTGTGATGCTCCCCTCCCTGTGTCCATGTGTTATCATTGTTCAATGCCCACCAATAAGTGAGAACATGCAGTGTTTGATTTTCTGTTCTTGTGTCAGTTTGCTGAGAATGATGGTTTTCAGATTCATCTATATCCCTACAAAGGACATGAACTCACAGCTTTTTATGGCTGCATAGTATTCCATGTTGTATATGTGCCGCATTTTCCTTGTCCAGTCTATCATTGTTGGGCATTTGGGTCAGTTCTAGGTCTTTGCTATTGTAAACAGTGCCTCAATGAACATACGTGTGCAGGCGTCTTTATGATAGAATGATTTATAATCCTTTGGATATATACTCAGTAATGGGATTACTGTGTCAAATGGAATTTCTATTTCTAGGTCTTTGAGCAATCACCACACTGTCTTCCACAATGGTTGAACTAATTTATACTCCCACCAGCAGTGTAACTGTGTTCCTATTTTTCCACAGCCTTTACAGCATCAGTTGTCTCCAGATTTTTTAATGATTGCAATTCTAACTGGGGTGAGATGGTATATCAGTGTGGTTTTGATTTTTATTTCTCTAACGACCAACGATGATGAGCATTTCTTCATATGTTTGTTGGCCAAATATATGTCTTCTTTTAAAAAGTGTCTGTTCTTATCCTTTGCCCACTTTTGGATGGGTTTGCTTGTTTTATTCTTGTAAATCTGTTTAAGTTCTTTGTAGATTCTGGATATCAGCCCTTTGTCAGATGGGTAGAATGCAAAAATTTTTTCCCATTCTGTTGGTTGCTGATTCACTCTAACAATTGTTTCTTTTGCTGTACAGGAACTCTGGAGGTTAATTAGGTCCCATTTGTCTATTTTGGCTTTTGTTGCCAATGCTTTTGGTATTTTAGTTATGAAGTCCTTGCCTATGCCTATGTCCTGAATGGTTTTGCCTAGGCTTTTTTCTAGGGTTTTTATGGTGTTAGGTCTTATGTTTAAGTCTTTAATCCATCTGGGGTTAATTTTAGTGTAAGGTGTCAGGAAGCGGTCCAGTTTCTGCTTTCTGCACATGGCTACCCAGTTTTCCCAACACCATTTACTAAATGGGGAGTCCTTTCCCCATTGCTTGTTTTTGTCATGTTTGTCAAAGATCAGGTGATTGTAGATGTGTGGTGTTGCCTCTGAGGCCTCAGTTCTGTTCCATTGGTCTATATCTCTGTTTTGGTACTAGTGCCATGCTGTTTTGATTACTGTAGCCTTGTAATATAGTTTGAAGTCAGGTAGCATGATGCCTCCAACTTTGTTTTTTTTTTTTTTGCTTAAGATTGTCTTGGCTATGTGGGCTCTTTTTCGGTTCCATATGAAGTTTAAGGCGGTTTTTTGTTATTGTTCTGTTAGATTTTCTATTTCTTCTTGGTTCAATTGTTGTAGGTTGTATGTGTCCAGGAAGTATTGCTGTACATTAGCTTAACTCTTCAGACACATGACCATTAAGTAAACATAATTATTCTAGGTCAAAACTGCTTTATGTCTGGCTTAAGATATTTTAGAACTGCAATCCTACATTATTTGTAGCTTTCTGATAAGTAGCATCTGGAATTCTTTAGTTCTAAATTCTAAGTTGAAATTAATTTTTAATGTATTTTCAATGCATATTTTATGTTGAATGTTGAGTTGTTATACCTTTTAGATAAAATCCTCAGTGATCATCAAATTCAACTACATCATTTTACAAAGGAAGGAACTTCCTCTTAGAAAATTAAAATCACCATTTTCAGTGATACATAGATAATGGAAGCTTCAGTTCTAGAACACTAGGCTAACTTCACTTTCAACAAAAAGGCTTATTGTTTGTACTGCCATGTAGGTTTATATCCTGAAATCTTAAGTGAATAGAAGACCACATTTTGTCATTGGAATGTTTTTCTTTAACTGATGAGATATCTAATGAACATTTTCAAGGTAAAATTTGAAGCAAATAAAACCAAAATAAACCATTATAGAGAGGGTTAATTTGCCTCAATAATGGAGATAATGCTTTGTGCTTTGAAGAGTTTGGGTAACTTTTAAAGATATCAAAGTGTAGGACCAAGTTTTTAAAAATCAATGAAAAATACTTGGTTGAGCCTGCTAATGAAGAGGTTCTAAAGTCAGTACTATTGCATCTGCTTGACCTGATAAGAAAAGTAGAGGCAAATGATGAAGGTGTTAAGTTTAGAGGTATAGCAAAAGAAAGTGTGTGGTTTCAGAATTTTTAGACTAGGTCTCTAGAAATGAAACTTAGCTTAAATTGCAATTCTTTATTTCTTTGGTATTCAGAAGCAACAAAAGACACCTGACAATCATTGGATACCTCCTGTTGTTGAAAATGTCCAAGGGAAAGAAACAGGACATTGTATCTTATTGTTTCATTTCAGTAAGTTTACTTTAGGTTCCTAAAAATAGTGAATAACACAACCAGAATTACCAATAGCTTAGAAATACTATTTATGCCTTTACTTCCTGCTTTATTTCTTCGGAAAATTTCTGTCATTTTCTAATATTGCTGGTTGTTTATATGAATACAAATCTGCTAAAAGAAACTCATATTTAAAACATGAGATTTCCCGTCTGTTATAAATAGGTATCATAGTATGAATAAAGCAAAGCAGCCAATTGGTAAGTGTTTTGAAAATGAACCTATGAAAATTCTATATAGCCAATATTAGAAAATCCATAGGAGGATTTCCGTGTTCCTTTGGAAGGCATTCCCTTATGATTTACTATAATTTCTCAATTATTATTACTCTATCATGAAAAAAAATCATTGAATTAAATTAATGACAGATAGAAACATCCAGAAGCACATAGGATAATAAAGAAACATTATTTGGTGATAACTTTAAAATGGAAATTACCCTTAAAATAGAAAATCAATACATACATAGATTTGGCCATGAGTGATGACATAAGCCAGTATCTTAACAAATGAGAACAAAACCAAAAACTCAAATTTAAAAGACAGACTTTAAAGCTACAGAATATGCAGTTAAATCATTATATAGTCAATAAACTGTGAATGTGTGTGTGTGTATGTGTGTGTGTGTGCATTCAAGTAACCATCTGTAGAACACACACTATGATAACGGTCTCCAAGTAAATGTATGCTTTAGCAAATATGAATCAGTAGGGTCTTCTATTAGGCAAAGGACAATATGAGCATCACTATTCAGAATGCCTTCATTGCAAAAAGAAAAAGCACTACATTCAGCTTTCTAGTTATATGATTCTTTTGAATCGAATGCTCAATTAAAACTGTACAGTAATATATTAAGATTGAGTGTAGTAGAAAACACTGAAATGCCCAAAATGTACTTAAACTTTAACAGTACTTAACAGAAATTGGTAAAATAAATTAGTGCTTACATAGTAATGTCATGGGATCTTTGGGTGTCACTTCACCAGCCAGAAACCTCTGTGGCTGGTGGCACCTTCTGCCTGAGTTTGCTCGTGCCCAGTGGGCTCATTCCATCCACTCAGCCTGGCAGGCTGCACTCAGCTTGTGCTACCAGCCGAGATCCCACACCTCCCAAGGGCAAGCCAACTGCCAAGCAGTGAGGGGTGTGTGGGCGAGCAAGCACAGGGTCCGGCCACTGCTCACAGTCAGGCATGCTGACTGCTATGGCAGGGAGAGCAGGTCCAGGTGCTTGCATATGTATTGGCTTTGTGTGAGGCTGTGCTGAACTGGATATACTTACTGCGCATAGCTTCTACTGTGGGCACCTGTGTCTGCATGAGGTGAACACCCGTGGAGACAGGAAGCATGCAGATGCCAGGAACTGCAGAGACCCAAAGAGGATGTTACAGCCAAGGCTCAGGGACCCTCAGGTCTTGGTTCCCCAAATGGCTGCAGCTCTCCTCTCCTTCATGTCACACACAACACAGTGTGTTTGGGTGTTTCGGCCCTGCCTGTATTACTGCTCTTTCAGTTCCACCATTCAGCAGGTCTAAAGTTCTTGTCCCTCATCCAGGAAGAATGAAGTACACCAACACCTGGAATCTTAGCAAGGCAGAGAAGGACTTCATTGAGTGACAGACCAGCTCTCAGGAGACCCAGAGTGGGTAGCTCCTTTCCACAGACAGGTCATCCAAATGAGTACTGAGGTCTCAGTTGAGAGGAGATCCAGAATGGGTAGCGCCTTTCTGCAGGCAGGTCATCCCTATGAGTGGAGGAGACTCAAAATGGGTAGCTCCTTTCCACAGCTGGTAGTCCTGATGTCTCTGTGGGTATGGCTGATTCCAGGGGTTTTTATGGGCTTCAGAAGAGAGGAAGTGTGTGCTGATTGGTCCATTGGTAGCCATGGGTAAGCCTGTATAAAAGCACTGTAAGTTCTCACTTTGGGCTGTAGACTCCAACCAGAACTAACATCCCAGCCCCCATGCTTGAAGGTGAGGCTTCACTGGGGACACATCCCTTTCCATCCAGGAGCCTGTCTGCCTCCTGCTGCCATCATTCATGTTGTTCTTGGCACCCAGGTTGTTTATGGTGAGAGGTGCCTTGAAGCCCCTGCCAACTGCCCTCAGCACCCTGTTGGCTTCCCTCCTATGCTCCTCAGGGCCCAAAGTGTGGAGGGGGCCTAAGTGGCAGGGGACTGGCATGTCAGTGCTACCCTGAGTGCGTACACATCCAGCCAGATCATGACAGTGCCCAAGCTCAGCCTCAGCTTTGTAAAATCAAAGCAGGTGCAGGGAGCAGAAAGAGGCCAGGTAGCCAGAGCAGCACGTCCCAGCCCCTAGGGGTGAGGAGGTATCCCCAGGCATTCCTGGGAATGCAGGCATGTATGGCTGGGCAGCTGCAGCTGGCCACAGGAAGGCAGGACTCCCTCCCTGCGAACTCAGAAGGAAGCAGAGCTCCTACCTGTTTCTAGCTCCTGTTCCTGCCCACTCAGTGGAATAAACATGGAGCACACGGCCCTGCTGTGTGCCTCCCCTGTGGCAGCTGGTGCCTACACAGCAGCTGCTCCAGACTGACCCTCACTGCTATCAGTAATATATAGATAGAAACACAAATATTTGTGAACATATCTGATATAAAAGGTATTAGGATAAATACCTAATGTAGATGACGGGGATGTGGATGCAGCAAACAACCACCATGGCACGAGTATACCTGTGTAACAAACCTGCATGATCTGCACATGTATGCCAGATCTTAAAGTATTAAGAAAAAAGAAAAAAGTCCAATTTATATTTCTTTATTATGATCACGCTTTAAGTCATTTTTTAAACACAAAATAATAGATTTCAACCCTTTCCCCAAGTTAAAAAAAAACATTATTAGAGTATTTATTTATTTTTTTTGGAACATACACTATCTTATTATAGGTGGTAAAAGAATTAGAGTTTCTCTAGCATTCTGAATTTTGGGAAATATTAATTCATAACATTTTATAAAGATTCTTTAATGTAGTTTATTGAATAAATGAAGTAGAACAGTATGATATAGAACAGTGATTTTCAACATGTGTTTAGATTAAGATTTGCTAAATATTACTATGTGTTATTATAAAATATATTTTATATTTTATAGTCAAATGAGTTAGGAAAATACAGGATTAATCACTCCAAGTGATTTCCTTCACTACAGGACTTCAAAGAGCAGTTTTAAATAATCAATTCAGACCTAGTGCAGTGACTCACGCCTATAATTCTAATACTTTGGAAGGCTGAGGTTGGAGGTTGCTTGAGGGCGGGAGTTTGAGGTTATAGTAAGCTATGATTGCCCACTGTATTCTGGCCTGGATGACAAAGCAGAACCCTGTCTTTAAAAAAATCAACTTTATTAAAAATGTTCTAAATTAGGGTATGTTCTAAAGAATTTTCCCAGGTTATTTGATCAATATATTCTTTCAGGTGACTCCTTATAGGATCAGAATTCAAGAGAGGTCTCTTTAGGAAAATATATTTTTTTAGAAAGAGTCCTGGGTTAGCCATTTATAGCACGGCATAACATAGCACAGTTGGATTTCACTATCTGGCATGAACTACCTATAGGACCTCATTTAGTCAATTAACCCTTTACGCTTTTTGTAATATGTCAACTATCTTCATATATTACATTTCGAAAATAAAAGATTAAAAATGAAAAAACTTTAAGAATACACCAAAATAAATATACACCACTTTTTAAACTATAACGAAATAACATACAGTTTGCATTATGGCTTTTGCGGGGACCTCAACATTCTACACTTCAGCTGCATATTAGAATAACTCTGGAAACTTTAAAAACAACCAATGTCCAGGCTTCTTCAGAAATCAATTAAATGAAGATCTTTGAATTAAGGCCAGACATTGATGTTTTTAAAAGCTCTCAAGATGATCCTAATGTACACTGAAGCTTGAGAAGCACTGCTACAGACTATCTCTCAAAGAAAAGAAATCAATTCTCAGCCTAACCAGAATTGTCCTAAAGGAATAAATTTTATCAGATAAGGAAGCATGTTCCTTATTTTTTAATACCTGTTATTTGATAAAACTTCGTGTCCTATGCTAGTTACTGGGCTTTATTTGATAAAGGTTCCTCATGACGTGGGACAGTATCTCCGAGCAGGTGAAAGCAGAGGTGGCTGGCCACAGAAAGAAGGGTGATGGTGCTGATTTAAGTTGACTTGATAGACAGGTGAGTGTTTTTCAGTCATAAAGTGGGATATGGAGAAAATGTGTCATAATTGTCCAAGACGTCATATTTACATCTGGCCAATTCCTTCTCCTCCTCACCCACATACATCTTCATACAACTGTCCTAGAAATTTTGTTTTTCTCACATCACTGACTTGAAAAACATTAACCTGGAAAAATTATTTCAAATTCAGGACCTCTGGTGAGCGTCACACTTACTATTTAAAATGTATTTAATGGTAAAAATGCAAGTACTATCAGGAAGAAAAACACTGCAGTGTAACTTCATTATTAACTTGGCACAAAAAATTAAGAAGAGAAAGATTTGAAAGATTTTGAACATCAGAAAAGAAAGCAATAAATACTGAGTAAGTATGAGGTATGGAGGAAAACTGGCATATATTTAAGGAGCTTGAAGCATTTAGGGCAATTTTTACCTACTTGATAACTTATTACCTTCCTGAGACTTGCAAGAAATGTCAGTGTTGGACAGACAAAGCCACAGGGAGAAGAAAAGGCATGCAAAAGATTTGGGCCTGAATAATTGTGGTCTATATTAATTTCATATATCCTTTATTATCATCAAGACTCCAGGTCTTATTATGTATGAGATTATATTTTCTTATTCAGAAAAATATTTCCAGTGGATTTATTGCAACAAGTAGTTGAACTGTTTCTGGAAACGGTAGTAAAGAAATCATTTTAAAAGCATGGCTTTCCTACTTTTCAAATCTAAACCACACAGCCACTATTAATTAAGTTTACAGATTTCCAAGTTCCTAACAGTCTGGTTTGGTTTGAGTTAAATGTATTTGTTATCTTAACAGCTTTTTCCTTTAAACAATTTTATTGTTCAGAATTACTTTATCTGGAAACCTTTGCTATTTCAGCAAGCCCTCATATCATAGGAGCCATGAATCAATAGCGCACTATTGAATTTTGAGAAATACTGACTAACCCTATTGCTACAGCACAGGATTTCCTTCTAACTAGCAATTAAATTGCCATGTAAGCTAACATCCATATTTCAAAATCATCACCATAATGTTAGCTTGTTTGATTCTTAGGCTTTCAAAATGTACTTACTGTTCAAATGTATTGTTATCAAAAGATAAAAATCACAAAACTAAATCCAGGCTTCCTCATCTCTAGCTTCAACTTGTCAAGTCATGGTAGCCTGAAAATATTTTATTATTGCTTTGAGAGTGCAGAAGTGAGTTCTGGGTACCAAATAAAATAGAGATGTATTGAATGTAGTTGGTGTTATGATTCATACCTTAGTCTGCCTTAAACAGGGGCTTTGTGGTTTGAGATGTGGGTAGAAGAGTATAAGAGGAAGTACCTGAAAGCTATAGGCTGCGATGGGTTAAAGGGTATCAGAGGATCATAGAAATGGCAACTAGCTAGTAGTCCTGCTGAAACCTTGACTCTTGACACCCATTCACCAAAAACTAGTGACTAATAGGAAAATTAGTCACTAGTTTTACATTAGTTACACAAGTTAACATTTTTCCAGGCCTTTTCAGAGGATTGAGTTGCCAAAAAAATTACATTTAATTACAAAAAATTGCAGTCTCAAACGTTATTTATATGCTAATCATATTAAAACTAATATTAAGGCCAGTTATCAAGAGATAAAATAGCTCAAAGGGATACTTTGGTATTAGGTACAGTGTGAAGGATCAAGCCACCTGTTTTGCTGTGCTGTTTTGGTAGGATGGACTCTGTCTTATGAAATTTCCTCCACATAGAACAAGATAACCTCAAAATAACAAAACTTCAAATATTTGCCACCCCAAATCAATTTATATGTGCTTTGTGCTTTAGAACTCAGCATTTTAAAAAATTCACTTTCCCTCTGAAGTTATTGGCAAATGCAACAATCATTATTTGGTCTCAAGAGAGTACACCAATATTTAACTCTACCCAGATCTCCTCTAACAATAAAAAGGAATACTATAATTCACTGAAGTGAATAAAAATTATTGAAACACAAAGTTAAACCCTTGAAGATAAAAAGTATATCAGCATGTTCAATAATGTAATTTTTTCTGATAAGTAGAGATAGGTAGAAAGAGAGAAAAAGAGATCCTTAATTGATTACCAAAAATATGAAAAAAGGCATTAAGAGATGTAACTACTTTAATAGAAGCAATGAAATTTCTGGCTCAGGAATCTATAAAATAGACTGCAGGAAATATGTAAATACCACTGCCTTCTGGCCTTCATTATTTCATATTATAAGCAATTTATTAATTGCATGGCTGTTACTCTGCATGTTGAATTGTTTCTCTCTTATTGTTTTTGAATAATTTCTCTTTGTTTTTCAGCAATTTGACTTTGATATATCTAGTTCTAGATATTTTTGTGTTTATCCTATATAGGAATTGTTTAGCTTCTTGGATCTGTAAATTAATATTTACATTAATGTGGAATATTTTTGAGGCTTATTTCTTCAAATATTTTTCTGCCCCTCCATTTTTCTCTCGATCTGGCAGTCACATTAGATTCATGCTGATATGCTTGATATTTTCTTACAAGTCTCATAAATATTTTTTCTCCCTATTCTTTTTTCTTTTTCTTTGATTTGTTTCTTTCTTTTTCTTTTCTTTCTTTCTTTTTTATTTTTTTGAAATCAAGTCTCACTATGGTGCTCAGGCTTGTCTTGAACTCTGGGTTCAAGCGATTCACCCACTTTGGCCTCCCAAAATGCTGTAAGTACAAGCATGAGCCACTATGCCCGGCTTCTCCCTAGTTTTTAGACTGAATAATTTTCACTGGTTAATTTCAAGCCTATTGATTCATTTTTTTTTTTCTGTCAGGCTCAAGCCTGTCTGGTAAATTTTCTGTTTCACTTATTGTACTTCTCAACTCTGAAATTTCTATTTCTTTTTTTTTTTTAAGATGGGGTTTTACCATGTTGGTCAGGCTGGTCTTGAACTCCCGACCTCAGGTGATCCGCCTGCCTTGGCCTCCAAAGGTCTTGGATTACAGGCATAAGCCACCATGCCCGGCCAACTCTGAAATTTCTATTAGGTTCTTTTTTTATGCATTCCTATGTATTTGCTGAGATTCCCTATTTTCTGAGTTATTGTTATCACAATTAAATTATTTAAACATTATTTTCTTTGGTTCTTTGAATATAGTTATAACAGCTAATTTGAAGTCTTTGTCCTTGAATCCAATATCTAGGTTTCCTTATAGTGTCTTTTTTTAATCCCAAGTACTAGCCACACTTTTAGGTTTCTTTTCATGCCTTAAGAATTTTTGTTGAAAAATCAGACATTTTAGACAACATAACAACTCTGGATTCCAACCTTTTTCCTCTGTGTTTTTATTGTTGCAGTTTGGTTCATTTCATTGTCTGTTTAGAAACTTGTAAATACTACATATGTGTCAAAAGCAAGAGGATTAACTTAAATGGGCCTGGATTAGCCAAATCTGGGAAATGTGAGAATCAAAATAAACGATGTAATTGCAATAATATAATACATTAAAATTGATAAGTTCATGGAAAAAGAGGGGAGGGCTCTTAAGAAAGTCTTGACTTCTGACAATTACATGGAGCAATAAGAAATCTTGTCTTTTGCTAGTGGGAATGAAAACTGAAATAGTCACTTTGGGAGACAATTTGGCAGTTTCATGTAAAATTAAACATAGACTGATATAACCTGGCAAGCCACTTTTAGGTACTTATCTATCTGGTTTGAAAACTTATGTCAATCAAAATTTTGCCTTTGAATATTTACAGCAGTTATCTCCAAAACATGAGAGTGGCCAAGATGTGTTTCAGAAGATGAATGGATAAAATAACCTGTTATACATCTGTACAATGGAATTAAATTCAGTAATAAAAGAAATAAACACGATGACATTAATAAATTTTTCATTTATATTGCTAAGTCAAAGAAGCTTGTGTGAAAAGGTTATATATCATATCAATCCATTATATGACATTTTGGAAGAGGCAAAACTATAAAGACAGAAAACTTATCAATGGTTTCCAGGAGTTTAGGAAGTATTGTGTAAGTGAAGCACAGGAGATTTTATCGTAGGAGGGTAAAACTCTTGTGTGATACTGAATTCAACAAACATGTAGAACTTTAAATCCAAAAAGTAAAATTTAATGTATGCCAATTTAACCAGGGAGGTCAAGGAATCCCAGAATGGAATGCAAATTGTGGTAAAATAATCTAAATATATTAAAATGTGTGACATCACTGAAGAAATTAGGGTGAAAAATTGCTCACCCAAGTGACTTTGGAGACAAGTGGAGATAGTAACACTGTGGAAAATGTGAACTGTGCATAAATACTGTACTCTGGCTGGCGAAGTTGTTTCTCATAGGTCTATGAGTTAGCAATTCTGAAACCACTGTATATCCATATTAGGACTGAACAAACACATAAACAAATTATAGGTAATGAAAGCCTTTTTTTCCCTCACAATCAAGGGAGCAGGAATAGAACAAACCTTTTAATACCAAATTAAGTTGGAGACATCAGTATAAACTCATGTTTAATTTAATAATGATTAAAATTTGATAGATATGTAAATACTTATAAATATGTATGTATACATAGGGCATAATAGAAACAAAATTCCAAATTGTGTCCTCTGAAAAAGCCTAGAAGCAATAGTATCCCAGTAGCAATGAGCATACTGAGAACCATGTATGATCTTAGTTTCTAATAGAAAAGAATAGGGATCCTTGGAAAAAATGGATCATTACAAGTCTAGGGTAGCAAATATGCAAGATGAGCCTAAACAATCTGGTAATACCAGACTGTAAGGAAGTGCTTAAAAAACAAACCAATGATATCAGCCTTAGGAAAGAATTTATGACAAAGTCCTCTAAAGTAATTGCAACAAAAACAAAACTGATAAATGGGACCTAATTAAATTAAAAAGCTTCAGGACATCAAAAGAAACTGTCGTTGGAGTAAACAGAAAACCTACAGAATGGGAGAAAATATTTTCAAACTATATCTCTGACAAAGTTCTAATATCCAGAACCTAAATAATTAAACAAACAACTATCAAATAACCTCATTAAAAATGGGCAAAATACATCAACAGACAAATAAGACATGCAAGTGGCCAACAAACAAATGATAAAATGTTTAACATCATTCATCATTAGAGGGAAGCAAATAAAAACAGTAAGGAGATATCACCTTGACAGAATGGCCATTATTAAAAAGCCAAAAAAAAAAAAAAAAAACAAAACAAAAAACAAAACCAGATGCTAGAGAGGATATGGGAAAAAATGAAAGCTTATATGCTGTTAATGGGAATGTAAGTTAGTTCAGCCACTATGGAAAGCAGCTTGGTGATTTCTTGGATAACTTAAGACAGTACTATCATGACTTAGCAATCCCATGAGTAGGTATACAATAAAAATAAAATAAATCACTTCACCAAAAAGACACATGCACTAGTATATTCATTGCAGCACTATTCACAATAGCAAGACATGGAATCAACCTAGATGCCTATCATTGGCGGATTGGATAAAAAAAAATGTGGTACCTATACACTATGGAATACTACACAGCCATAAAAAAAGAATAAATCATGACCTTTGCAGCAACATGGATGCAGCTGGAGGTCATTGACCTAAGCAAATTAACACAAGAATGGAAACCAAATGTCTCATGTTCTCACTTATGTGTGGGAGCTAAATATTGGGTACTCAAGGCTATAAAGATAGCAATAATCAACACTAGGGACTACTAGAAGCCAGAGGGAGAGAGGAGTTTTTCAAGGGTTGAAAAACTACCTATCAGGTACTATGTTCATTACCTGGGTGATAGGATCAATCATAACCCCAACTCAGCATCATTCAATATACCTATGTAATAAACCTTCACAGTACTCCCTGAATCTAAAATAAACGTTGAAATCATAGAAAAGAAGAAAATATGTCAACGAAGTATAGGAGCCAATTGAAATACCTCTTAGTGACAAAGCTAGAACAAATTGGGCCAAAAAAAAAAATAATGTAGAACTGGGCTCTAACCTGAAGTAAAAATAAGTATCTATGAATTCATACTGGTAATAAATAAATGACTGAATAAATACATGAAAAGGGAAGGATAGACAAAATCTCCATACAGAAGATTTAAAAACAATTTAGATATACCTTCCTTCAGAAAGTAGGTTGTGTGTAATGACTTTCTTCCAAATAGTAGCATATAGAAAGAGGAGAAAGGAGTAACTATGCGGTTGAGGAACCTGAACAAACCCTATCCTAGCCATGTGATCAAGGTTAACATCAATGGTGAAAAGTCGTGTTAATAGCAGGGACACTTGGCATAATATAACGTAGTGGCAATTTACCTCTGTGGTCTTCTTTCTCAAAAGCTAAAACTAGGTCTAGTCATTACACAAACATTAGCCAAAACAAAATTGATGAATATTCTACAAAATACTTTATTAGTACCACTTAAAATTATCAAGGTAATCAAACACAATGAAAATCTGAGAAACTGTCACCATATAGGGACATCTAAGGAGACATGTTGACTAAATATAACATGGTATACTGGATGAGATCCTGGATTAGAAAAAGAATGTTAAGGGCTGGTGCAGTGGCTCACACCTGTAATTCCAGCACTTTGGAAGGCCGAGGTGCGTGGATAACCTGACGTCAGGAGTTCAAGACCAGAGTGGCCAACATGGTGAAACCCATCTCTACTAAAAATACAAAAATTAGCTGGGAGTGGTGGTTCATGCCTGTAATCCCAGTTACTTGAGAGGCTGAGGCAGAATTGCTTGAACCCGGGAGGCAGAGGTTGCAGTGAGCCAAGATCGTGCCACTGCACTCCAGACTGGGTGACAGAGTAAAATGCCTTCTAAAAAAAAATTAGACAAAAACTAAATAAACCAGCTAACGTATGGACTATATTTAGTGTCAATAGTCAATTATCAATGATCAAAAATGTATCATCTAATGCAAGATATTAATATCAAAGCAAAATAATTGTGATAAATAAAAGAACTTGGAAATTGTGATAAAAGATTTTGGAAAGTTTTCTGCAAATATAAAACTATTCTATAATTTTTTTAAAAAAACCAGAAAACTGGATAAACTTTAGTAGGAAAAAGGATCTTCCTGTAGTTCCAAGGAGTGCCGCACTAATTGTTTTTCATTACAAAGAAGTAAAGGTATTTTTATGATGGAGAAATCTAGAACATATCAACTTAACCAAGTGATGAATTTTTTCCTTGCCAGAAACTGAAAAATTACATGCCATATGCTTTTTGATATGCTATACAGAGAAGGATACAACATCATTTATGCTATGATTCTGACAAAAATATCTATTATGAATTTAATTATGAAGAAACTATTAGACAAATTCCAATGAAGTGACATTTCATAAAAATAACTGTGAAATTTCTTAAATATGTAGAAACTTTATTAGCTGAAGTTCTGCAAGTTAAAGTATTAACTTTTTTACCTAATGGTAATATTTTACCATAGAGTTTTTGAAAAGGGCTTCTTAGAATATGTGGCTTTACTTATGTAAATCTAAGATCTCTTGAGCAGGATCACTGTGACTGAGTGGGAGAAAAGAATACATATTTTGATGAGTTAATGTTTCCCTGTGTAGGTACAATAAAAAAAAATAAAAAATAAAAAACTCTAGGAATTTGGATTGCGTAAGTCAGAGATTAGCAGGCATAGTGTCAGTGATGTAAACAATTAACACTTAAAGTTTACCTAATACTAAAGTATTGCATTGACTTCAAATATAACTATGACCAAAAGCTTTCTTCTACTTTATGATCTAGATATAAAATGTCTTTCAATGATTTTTCTCTGTTCCTACCATAGTCAATGAAACCACAGGGAAACTGGACATGTGAAAAATTACAGAGCATACTATTTTTTGTAAATAGAAGTGATTATTCATCTTTTAAAAATGTAAAACTGACATAATTTTTTAAGTATAAAAATTAATTTTTGAATTAACAGAATGACCAACCATGAATATTATGTGTGACTAGAAAGGTAAGGCACTACTGTGCAACATCATTTTATCTGGCTAGGTAGCAGAGCTTGTAGTTTTTTACTCTGAACAATTTTCTTAATTGGATCATTAATATCAGCCATTTTTTATATTTTTAGAATGTTCTATACAGACAAAAATGTAAAGACACCTTCCCACTACCATGTTTTTGTCTTATTTTGTTTTCAGTATTATCAAATTTCAGAAAACCTATATATTTCACACGTGCTGTAAATAATCTGATCTTGTAAAATAGCAGATGTTGTGTTCTTACTATCAAATATTACAATTATATTGCTGTGTTTGAAGTGAGTTTTCTTCTTTCTTTCAACTTTGTGATCTCTTTCCAAGCACACAACAAAGCCTCCCTAGAACGGGTTGACTGGGTTATTTGACTTTGCCCTAAGCTTTCCAAGTCCCCCTGTGGCTGATTGTAAGAGGCACTGGGAAAAAAAGAAAAATGCCTTTTACCAGCTAGTGCTGAGGAGAGAAATAACACAGGCACCTTGAGACTTATGTTCAATTAACCTTCCCTGCCTCACAGCGTTTTCACAGCAAAACCGCTAACTTCCACAAAAGCTGTAAGCAATTCAACAAATATTTACAGAACTCCTAGTGGGGTGGAAGACACTCTGCCAGAGCCAGAAAGGAAGAAGTAAAGGGAAGGAGGAAACTGATGAAGAGAGGGGACAAGAGTCTAAAAGTCTGAATTTGAGAGTTAAATAAAATAGGTTAAAGAATTTTAACTCTTTCCTGTGTTGATCTATGAACTTCAGCATGTTGACATCTATAATTACTTTTTCTGATTTGAATAAGGCTAAAGGGATTTATGTAAAATGAAATGAATACCTTTTTAGTTTTAAATATATCAATAACAATAAAAATTCAAGTTAAACAAACAATAGAATTAATAAGTATAATATTTAAATACCAAAAATGTATTGCCTACTAACTTGTTACTGAGAATAAGAATTGAATCAAACTAGTACTGGGAACCACATCAGAATTTAGAAAGATGGAAAAAACTTCCTAAGAGGAGATGAATCATATAGATTGAACTAGATAGAGATCAAAATTCTAGGATTTCTGGTGGAATTGACTTTATAAAAGTTAGCTATAAGAGTGCCTGGATAGTGTGCCAGAGACTGATCATAGCATTATTTTATTGAACTGCAGTCTGGATGGCAGCCAAACATTTGAGAGCAAAATATAAGAGAATATGAAATAAGTGGTCAAAGGAAGCATAGATTACTCACAGATGAGAAACCTAGAATAATTTATTAGCTGGAAAGGTTATACAGGAGAGGTAGCGCTGAGTTGAGCCTTAGAGATAGCAGTGTTGGTAACTGAGGCAGGGAATGGGTGAGGACTTGATCAATGTCAATTATATGGGCACAGTATGTACTGCAGAAATATGAAAGTATTAAAGAAATGGTAGATATGCCAGAGGGTCACAGTATGTTAATGTAATCAAGGATAAGTCTACATGTATAGAGGGCAGAGAATGTTGCACAGGTAACCGTGGAGAAAACCAATATAAGGGAAAAAAATTAAGGCTAAGGACTGAACCCTGGGAAATACCAACATTTAAAGTTGAGAAAAGTTATAGATCTATAGACAAATGAACAGTGAAAATAAAACATCTATAAAACAAGAAATAAATCAGAATGGGTTGGAAAGTAAAAAACAAGAAGAAAGTAACAAGAAAGAAAAGTGAGTATCTGTAGCAAGTGATGCTAAGGTTGGAATAAAAAGGAAACAGATAACTGATAGTAAATTCAGCCAAATGGATGTCTTTAGTAATTTGGAAGGGCTGGTTTAATTGGTTGGTGTAGGTGAAAACCTCCACCAGTTTCTAGAGAAGAAAGTGGAGAAATTCAAGACAGAAAGTATTAACTGGCAACTTTCCCATAAGATTTGATTGTGTTATAACTTTCTATACTAAAAAAAAAGAAAGAAAGAAAGAAAGATATAGTAAAAAAAAATGGCTGTAAATGGAGGGAAGAGAGAAATTATAGTCTGCATGTATACTGAGAGTAATCATCATCGTTGTTGACTAGGAAGAGTGCTCTAAAAATGTTTGAGATTCAAGTTGGAAATCAATGTAGCAATAGTCTAGGAGAGATATGATGGGTTTGAACTACAGCACTGGCATCGGAAAAGAAGGAAAATGGAAATACAAATAAGACAATGTCGAAATAGAATGACTAAAGTTTAGTGATTGGCTTTAGAGGGAAAGTAAGTGGTAAAGAAAATGCTACAATATTTAGCTTTTGGATTTGGTTGATGCCATAGTTCAGAAACAAAACGTAGGCAGTAATTGGTGACAGCTGAAGTGCCTGGCTTAGAACAATCACACAATCTCTGAGATCAGCCTCACTTCACTTAAATGAGCTTACAATGGTTAGATGTTTTTCAAATGGCCTAAAGTGAGCTAATTAGAGGAACTCTCCCTGATTTTGCAAACTGGAACTAGGAAAAAAGATTCAGTTAAAACGCCAAAATTTGAAGCTCAAATATGAATCCTTTGGACTAACTAGCTGTCCTCCTCCCCACTGTAAATTTATATGAGGAAGTCCTAATCCCCTATGTAATATTATTTGAAACTGGGGCTTCTGATGGTTACTAGATCATGAGGGTAGAGATTTCGTAAACAGGATTAGTGCCCATATAAGAAGAGACACAAGAAAGATGATCTCTTTCCCTTTCTATCATGTGAGAATAACAGCAGTATGCAGGCTGTCTGCAAACCAGGTAGGAGACCCTCACCGGGAACCAAATGAGCTGACACCCTTGTCTTGAAATTCCCAGCCCCCAGGATGGTGAGAAACAAATTTCTGCTGTTGATGCCACTCAATTTATAGTATTGTGTTACAACAGACTGAGCAGACTAAGACAATGGAAATCAGAAATTGTTGGTAATCACCCTCCTTACCCTATGAAGTGAATGGGTTTTACTGGATTTCATAAAACTGGCACTTATAAAGAAGGTGGGAAAACAAGGATATGAACACTTAACTATAGTTAGTCTAGTCATACCACAGTATATGTCCAATAAATTCCTCTTTAATTTTAGTGGAAATAATTTGTAATCCAAAAAGGACATGATGACTGAGTGGTATGATTTAGTAAGCTAAATTTTGCAAATACTATATTTAAGATATCAACAATAGCTAATGGATTTTAGAAATGCAGACCTGGAATTCACAAATGAGTTCAGAACTGCAGTTTCATACTTTGGACTACTGAGGGTATAGTCAAACTATTGGGGAAGAACTGTGCTCTTACTTCTGTGAGTAGGCATGGTAGAAATATTTTTAAATGTGTGTATTGAATCATACTGTAGAATATATACATCAGAAGAACAGCTGACTAAAGTCTACAGAAGATAAAAGTAATCAGAAATGTAAGGAGACCAAAAATGCAGTTGTCATAGAAAGTGAGGGTGTAATAATTTGGGGGAAGCAAATGTACTTAAGTGTGTGAGATTTTCTTCAAAGAAGTTAACTGTGATGAGCACTATCATAAAACCACTGGTTATGAGAAAGCAGTTTTAGTTTTACTAGTAGGTACAAATGAGGAGATAAGATCATTAGGTTAAGTTGGTATAAGCATGGACAAAAAGGAGACAGTAAGCAAAAAGTACATTTGTAAGTAATATCAAAAGCAAATATAGTAACAAGAGGGAAAATTCAAGGGTGAAAGAAAAATATCTTCCACCCTTAAATATCTTTCCACCCTCAGTAGGAGTTATGCTTAAGCATATTTTTTAGATGAAAATAAGGAAAAACAAGATAAAAGGAGAGATTGAACATATAAAACTATGACCAATAGAGCATGGATAAGATTACCAATATGAGAGGGAGAATTAGCATTAGAAAGAAGGTGGGCCGTGTCTTCTGTTAGAGGAAAGATGACCAACTGTAGTTAAAAGAAAGGTAGAGAGATATTTTAAGGTAAAAGAGTGAGGGAATGCCTGCTTTGAGGACCATAATTTTGAGAAAAGTGACCAGAAATAGAAACATGAAAATACTGACAAGGATTTAGATTATTTATAGTAGCAAATAGGGTAAAGAATTATCCAGAAATGAACATGGTATGCCAATTTTTTTTCCTTGAAGCTGATCCTTCATTTCCAACTGATTTAAAAGATAAAACATCCAAGGACTGTGCCATAAAAGGATACTAAGAGAGGGAACATATACTGGGATTTGCTTTGTGATCCACATCCTGAAGAGGGTGCCTCTGAATCCTATACCACAAGAAAAGACTGAATTTCTCACATGAGAGTGAGCCTTTCTAGAATGTTACCTTGGTATGTGAACAAGAGAAAAGGGCTATGAATTTGCTGATGAAAGCTTTTCCATAAGAGATGATCGATTTTTAGAGAAAATTGATAGCTACTATGGGGCAACCAAACTTGTATTGTCCTATCCTTATAAAAAAGAGTTTCTGGAATGAAACTATTTTCATTTACAATAGAACATATTACGGAGCTTAGAATACTAGAAACATTTGCTACAGCGAATTTTAAACAAATATGCATGTATATAAAATACCATCGGTTTACAAGTTATGGATCACCTTCAAGTTTACTCCTGGTTCTTTGTTTGAACCCTGAATCAACAGAAAAGCACATTTGCTCTCCAGGCTATGACTCTGATACACGGAGACATTGTAATTGCTCCACATTCCTGAGTAATCATTTTCTGATGGGTTTATTGCCACCTCTGCCTTATCAGGGCATGGCACTGTTACGGACCCTGGTGATAAATTACCCTTTAGAGAGGGATAAGACAGTGCCACTTTAACAAGCGCAGTAAAGCACTTTTTATATTAGGAGAGTTCAGTGCATTTCCCATTCATCATACACCCTCAGTGATTTTACACAGATTTTACACTGTTGATTAGCTCATTAGTGGGGTTAATTGGATACATTAACTGGCAGAATTACAGCTTGACTATGAACCAGAGGCTGCAGCATTATAAATGACAAACCACGGACATGCATGGCCAGCCTGAAGGAAGTTCTTCTCTTTGATTAACTTTCATTAGATTTTAATTCTTTTCCCCTCCCCACTCCTGCAATTGACTCCACATGAATATTTACTATGGATTGTGTAAGTGAATAGATGACACCAATACACATTTCCAAGCTTGTCCTCTCCTTCTAAAGTGACTCCCTGATAAATAATAAGAAAAAGTGCAATTTAGAAAAGTGATAAAAATAGCCTGTGGGAAACCAAGAAATGATTGTTGTCTAGAAATTTAATAAATTCTCTTCTTATGAAAGCCATGTTCTTATTGAATTGTTGATTATACATAGTGGGAATTAATCTTTCTCTCATGGACTGTACATCAGAATCACAGAAAAAGCATTTAAAAATACAGACTCCTGGACCCTGCCCTTAACCCATTAAATAAAAACTTCTGAGGTATGTCCAGGAATCTTTATAATTAAGAAATTCCCCAGGTGATTCTTACACAGTGAGTTTGGCACTGTGGTTAAAATAGCATGTCAGTTTACATTAAACATCAAGTAGTGTGGAATATTGATTTAATTAAACGAATTAAAGATATACGTTACCATTTGAAGAAAGGCCACGAAACGAGACAAAACTTTCTTTGTAGCTCAAATTCTCTACCAGATACAGAATCTAAAGTGTTTGTGAAACTTTCTAAGGGGCTCTTAATCTATATTTCCTTTTTTTTTTTTTTTCCACTTCTACTAGTTACGGCTACAATTATGAAAATAACTTTCTGGTTTTATCCTTTTCCTAAGAAATTATATTTGCCTCATTGAAACTCTAAGAACAGAGAAGATGTAAAACTTACATTTTTGATTTGTTTGAGTGTGAGGTAAGATGATGTTTGTCGGGCCTGCTGTGTAGCGTTAGATCTTCTATTCACTTGTGAGACAACTTAGGACGTTCCAACTGCTCTAGGCCTCAATTCACTATTCATAAGTTGGAAATCAATTGTATCTCATGTACCAGGCTAGCTATAAAGACTATATGACATTTTACCTGATTCTTTGTGCATTTGTGAGAATGGCAGAAGTTGAAAAGGGTCATCTCCAAAGGAGGGGGACAGTCAGAGTCTGACCAGTTAGGCAGCTAATTCACAAAGTAGAGGGTATTTAAAAAGTAAGAGGCTGGGTGCAGTGGCTCAATACTTGGGGAGGCTGAGGCGAGAGGATCACCTGAGGTCAGGAGTTCAAGACCAGCCTGGCCAACATGGCAAAACCTTGTCTCCGCTAAAGAAATACAAAAATTAGTCAGACACAGTGGTGCACATGTGTAATCCCAGCTATTCAGGAGTCTGAGGCAGGAAAATCACTTGAACCTGGGAGGCAGAGGTTATGATGAGCTGATATTGAGCCACTGCACTCCAACCTGGGTGACAGAGCTTGACTCTTGTCCCAAAAAAGAGCATTTCCTGTGAATAATACAGGCAACATATATGGAAAAACAATCTGGGATAAAAGGAAACCTGCTGATGGTTGTAGCTCACTTCACCTCTACCTGCTACCCTTCAGGCAGACAGGAACAGCAACCATATAAACTGTCAGTTGTAAAGGCAACCACTTAATGAGAAGACTGGAGAAAAGGATTGGTTTGCAGAAGCGAAAAACACAACCACAGGAATAGGATGAGGAGGAAGAAGAAAACTAAAAACTCTGTGGGTTTTTGGAGGAAAGAAAGCCAGAAGTGCCAGAAAGAGCAAGATAAAATGTCATAATATCGGTGGGTCAGGGTGTGGTTGTGTAAAAGAAATCTTATTAGGAAAATCTACCTAAAAATGCATGGGAGGAATTACTAAGTTATCATGCAGGACGGACTTCCATAAATGATTGATTGATTGATTGAGACAGAGTCTCACTCTGTTGCCCAGGCTGGGTGCATTGGCTTAATCTGGGCTCACTGAAAACTTCACTTCCTGGGATCCAGTGATTCTCCCACCTCAGCCTCCTGAGTAGCTGGGACCATCGACTTGGGCCACCACACTCAGGTAATGTTTCTATTTTTGGTGAAGATGGGGTTTCACCATGTTGCTCAGGCTGGTCTCAAATTCCTCAGCTCAGGCAATCTGCCCCCTTGGCCTCCCAAAATACTCAAATTAGAGGTATAAGCCACTGCACACCTGACCTGATAAATGATTTAAGCAGAACTGAACCCAAAGGATTCATTCATAGTGATTTTACATTCTAGAATTTAGTACTAGAAGTGCACTCCAGATCATGATAAACCTCTTATTTTACCTGAAATAAAATGTATCACGATGAAGATTGCTACTGAAATTTCATTACGTGAGTTGAAGGCAAATGCTCTCAGTGCTTTTCTGTAAGAGGAAAGTAAAACTTTTCAGAGTCATTGTGACTTTTTTTAACAGGACATTGTGATGTTTTTAGTAGCCTAAAGCCCATGAAATTGTAGCCCAAGCTCCACACACTTCAGAGAGTACTATGTTTAAGAAACTTTAGGTGTTTTGGCATATTGTAACTTTTAAGACAAATTATTATTTCTTCTATGTAAGAGATTCCTTTCAGGCATTTGTTTTAATATCTTTGATTGTATAATATTTTGTTTTAAAATATATTAATGAACTATTAGGTAATAATGGGCCTAAATGTAACAATGTTATTTGTTAAAACTTAAGAAGTTTCCAAGCATATATATATATATTTTAAAAATTTTCTCATAATGTGAGAGCCAAATAAAATGTTACCTAGTAAACAAAGTTCTTTCTGCTCAATCAGATCTCTTTCTTTCCTGAACTTCAATCACATGCTCTTCATGCACTTTATGAGTCACTTATTTCATGTTCTGTCACAGTTATTCGCATATTAGCTTTATCTTTCTTCCTAGAATATCTATTTCCGAGAGAAATTATGTCTAATAAATTATAAAATAGCCACACTGCTAATGATTATAATTCTCATAATACACATAAAGATCTGTCAAGAGCAAAGTGTGAACCCAACAGAACATGGATTCTGATTAATATTGATTACACACTCTTTCTAAATTCATACAATGAATTCAACAGATCTCAAAGCCTTGATAAAAATGTATGAATACACATGAATATTAACTTAACTGTTTTTATATCTTAGTGGAGTCTGAAATGATAAAAGTAAGGATAAATAAATGCATATTGTGAAATGTGTTGAACTAGAGAATTGGGGTATATTCTTGAGTATATTGTAGGTTACCCTTGGCCATGCAGAGAAATGAAAACAACCTGAAGGAAAATAGACTAGACACAAATTGAACAATGTATTGAAATGTAATCCCACAGCAAAACAAATATATATTTATGCAAAATGTAAGAGAAAATACCATTTTATTTCTGTTCTGGAAGGCAAGTGAGAACCAACGAGGAGTGCTAAAGGTCAGAAAATAAGCAGCAAATGTATTTAAAATATAAAGTATCTCAATTTGCATTTCTCTATTCTAAAAACCTTATTATTTCCCATCTTCTACATTGGAGTTCACACTTAATTTCTCCTGGATACGCTAGCACAAATCACCTAGGACAGAAGCCAAACACCGAGGGCAGGAGGAGCATTGAGAGAGGAAACTCCACAAACGAGTGGCGGATAGAAATGATCCTGTTGCTTTTTATCTGCCAAAGGGCCTGGCTGGACACTTTGGATGCACAAAATGAGTTTTGTATCTCTATTACAGAGATATGATTTTCTTCGCTTCTTTATCAGTTGATTCATTACCCATTGATTCCGGGGCCCAAATTTCAACCTCAGGCTACTTTGCTGGAGCCCTGCCACTGTTAAAAGCTATGCATAATCTTCTTTCTAAGCCCAGAATCTTTACCATACTCCTTTCTACCTGTTGGCAAGGAGGCATCTCCAAGCAAAATAAGCCAATGAGTATTAGATAGATGACTACATCTTGTCACATCTTGAGACCCTGCTTCAACTGGAGTCCATTGAAATCAATACCAGTGTGACATTCTAAGCCATCGCACCCATTTAAATGTCATTTAAATTTGAGGAAAGTAAACCAATGACAGATCAGCTAAAATATTGAATATATCTTCTTGAAACTCAGTATGTTCACTCATGAATCACTCTTTCAATTTTCTCATTTCATTGAACAAATCTGCCTGAAAATTAGTATAAATAGCAATACTCAGAAATATAATAAATGGACTTATCATTGCTTAATATTTATAAAATATAAGCATGGAAAAATACATGGATAATATAGTAACAAAAACCAAACTGGCTAACTGCAGTATGGAATCTAAATCTTGTTTCTTCAGAGTTAACTTGTCCTTTGGAAAACTTCATTTCCTAGCATAAGACCTAATCCATAATAGGCACTCTATAAATGTTTGTTGCAAGGGTAAGTGTGTTTGTCTATGCTAGAAGTTATTACCAAACAAACAGAAATAAAATACATCAATAAGGCAGAATAGGCTCATATAGTAAATAAATAGCTTCAGCTGAAAAAAAAATTCAAACTACAATATTAATTTCAAAAGCACAGTATGCTGATAATGAAATATATGTAGATTTAATTTTGCCTGATTTAAGTAGTTTAGTTAGTTTGAGTACAATCCTTGAATAATTTAACTGGAGTATAGTTTCATTCATTATAGTATATAGTTTGGGTCAAGTATAGTAGAATTTAGTTGCGGTTTGCAAGAATAAGTGTATATAGATGGTTGTGTGTGTGTGTGTGTGTGTGTGTGTATGTTTCATTACATGATACACGTCTGCATGTCTTTGAACCCAAGGATAACAAACAGGTTCCATATTGTTTACAACACAGATTTATTGGGAGTGCCTGTCTAGAGCAGTGGTCTCCAAGGTTTTTGGCACAAAAGACCGGCTTCATGGAAGACAATTTTCCTAAGGATGGAGTCGGGGAAATATTTTCGGCATGAAACCGTTCCACCTCAGACCTTCAGGCAGTGGTTAGATTCTCATAAGGAGCACCTGGCCAAGTTCCCTTCCATGTGCAGGTTACAATAGGGTTTACAGTGCTATTCGAATCCAATGCTGCCGCTGATCTGACAGGAGGCAGAGCTCAGGTAGTAATGCTTGATCGCCTGCCACTGACGTCCTGCTGTACAGCCTGGTTCCCAACAGGCTACTGACTAGTAAGGGTCCATGGCCCAAGGTCTGGGACCCTTAGCCTAGAGTATTACATTAAAAAGTTGTATAACCCTGTGTTTGGACTCAATAGAAAAGCTCCAAGTTGAAGTTTTAATATCTACCAAGAAGTTGGGGGAAAGTGGTAGTATGTGTGGAGTGTAGTCCTGTTTCTACACTTCCTGGAACTGGTGTGAGCTCTCTTTAGTATTTGGGGTAAAACAAAGATAAGTTCAAGAAATACATACATAAAACTAAAAATGCATTTCTTTTATTCATTTCAGAAATTGAATTAAATAAAAACAAATCCAAGTGTATACAATATTAGGCTTTTATAATCCCTACTTTTAAGCTGCCTTGAGTTGTAACTATAGCTTGAATACGAGATCTTTAATGTCAAAAGCCTTAATGATTTTGCATATGAACTAGGATCAAGTTGCAAATACAAAGTTGAGTAAGAGACAGTCACTCCTCTCAAGGATTTATAATTTAGAAGATGCTTCTGGCCACAAATAGTGCCAGCCTAAAAAGTGTAGAGAGCTTAATACAAACACTATTAGCAAAAACTGACATTTGGCAGTGTTATCCACATATGTAGTTATTCAGCATATGTATCTACTTACAGTCCTCTGAGAGAAAGGAATTAGGACATCCAGCACAGCCAGATAATAATTCATTCAGTCTTGAGACCAAACAGCCATTTTGTGCATATTCTACTCCTGTGTTTTCTTCCAGAATTGTGAATGTCATTCTGTCTCTCATTGCTGGCTCCATGCTGCCCTAGATCACAGTGCTTCTTGAAGGCTGCTAGAGAATGAACAATTTTGTTTCTATTCCCAGGATAACATCTGTAGGAAAACAACTCAGGCAGATATGTTCAGTTATGCAAGCAAGTACCACTTTCTTTTTATCTTCAGAAAGTCATTTGAGGCATGATTATGCAGCACCTGCCAAGATGTTATTGGGTGTTTCTTTCCCTCTTAGGAAGATGTAGTTCTAATGACCCTAATTGTATTGGAAAGGAAAAGCGTCGTGATTAGACGGTTATACTCGTGCTTTGGAAGGCAGATTTCTGGTTGAGACTTTTTATTTTCACTACAGCTTGTTCAATGTAAATGAGAAAAAAATGCCACACTCACACAAATCCTCCAAATAAAATGACACATACTGAGTATGTCGATCTGGATTTTATCTTCCCCAAAATGGATTAATCTCTACAAAATGTCCAATCTTCCCAACCATTCCACTATCTTTCTGTTGTAATTAAACACCTTTAATGTAAATTACTATATTTTACTATGCTAAATTGCACTTACCTTTTATTCTTTTGCCTATAGTGAAAAGCATTTTCTTCATTAAAAATAGAGAACTGAATATTTTAAGCTTTGCTATGTCATCTCTTTTACTACCCATATGTGCTCATTAGCCATTTCATAACCTGTGAATTGCTTACATTCCATCAGCTGAGATTGCTAATGCTGCCTTTGCAGTGCTACATGATCTCGTTTTATATCCAATATCTGTCTCATTTGAATTCTTCTCTAGATAGGATAACCTTCTCACTAAAATGTGCTTCATTTGATCTCCCCTTTACTGTATGGAATCCCCTCTTTGCTTCATATTTTGCACTTGGCCCTTGAGATTCACTCTCCAACTGTCTTTATCCTATTCTGTGTGCCAATACTTGACTTTTCTGTTCTGCAGCAGGTAGATTTCTTTTCAAGACTTACAGTTACATTTGTTCAGTAGAAAACGCCAATGAGAGAGGGTGGGTGTGCACAGATAACTCCCATTGCATTTGAATCTCTCTATTAGCTTGTGGTTACCAGTGGCTGGTTCCTTTACTGAAAGCCACAGCAGGAGTTGGGCATCACCCTCCTATAGATGCAGGTCCTGCCATTTTCAATCCTAGGAGAGGCAGAGATGGCCAGCTATTGCCAAAGCATGTGATACTTCACCTTCCTTCTTCATCTCCCACAAGTGTGTCTATACAGTTGTAAAATGTCCTTTATTAAACCCTTTCTGTGAGCATTTTTAAGTATGCAATATATATTTCCTGCTAGATCTCTGCTAGGTACACCACTTGCCTCACCCTAATCAACATCAGCAAAGACTGAGAAGAGAAAAAACGAAAATTTGGAAAGGCTGGGTACAGTGACTCATGCCTTAAATCCCAGAACTTTGGGAGACCAAGCTGGGCAGATTGCTTGAGGCAAGGTGTTTGGGAACAGCCTGGCCAACATGGTGAAATCCCATCTCTACCAAAATTACAAAAACTAGTCAGGTGCTGTTGTGCATGCCTGTAATCCCAGCTACGTCGGGAGGCTGAGGCATCAGAGTTGCTTGAACCCAAGAGGCCAAGGTTGCAATGAGCCAAGATCACACCACTGCACTCCATTCAGCCTGGGTGACAGGGTGAGGCGTTGTCTCAAAAATAAATAAATAATTAAATAAATAAGAATGGCTATCATCAAAAAATCTGGAGACAACAGATGCTGGAGAGGATCTGGAGAAATAGGAACACTTTTACACAGTTGGTGGGAGGGTAAATTAGTTCAACCATTGTGGAAGACAGTGTGGCAATTGCTCAAGGATCTTGAAATAGAAATTCCATTTGACCCAGCAATCCCATTACTGAGTATATACCCAAAGGATTATAAATCTTTGTTATAAAGACACATGCACACGTATGTTCATTGCGGCACTGTTTACAATAGCAAAGACTTGGAACCAACCCAAATGCCCATCAATGATAGACTGGACAAGGAAAATTTGGCACATATACACCATGGAATACTACACAGCCATAAAAAACAATTCAGTTCATGTCCTTTGTAGGGACATGGATGAATCTGGAAACCATCATTCTCAGCAAACTGACACAAGAATAGAAAATCAAACACCACATGTTCTCACTCATAGGTGGGTGTTGAGCAATGAGAACACATGGACACAGGGAGGGGAACATCACACATTGGGTTCTGTTGGGGGAGAATAGCGGAGGGACAGTACAGTGTGGGGAGGTTGGGGAGCCATAACACGGGAAGAAATGCCAGGTATAGGTGTTGGGGGGATGGAGGCAGCAAACCACCTTGCCATGTAAGTACTATGCAACAACCCTGCATGATCTGCACATGTACTGCTAAAGAACAATAAAATAAATAAATAAATAGCAGATTTTAAAAGACAAAATATGGAAACTCTCATTAAGGAAACAGTACATATAAGGAAGAAACAAATGGAAATTTTAAATGGAAAAAATATGAATAACCGCTGTGGGAACTGGGTAAGCAGTGCATGGAATCTCTTTGTTATTGTATGCAACAACAGGTAGGTCTAAAATTACCTCAAAATGAAAGCTTATTTTAAAAATCTATTTTAGAAGAAGAAAAACAAGGTTTTACTTTGAAAGTATTAGTACTCAGGGTAAAAATAAAAGATCTCAAATAATAACTTTTCATCATATCTTTAAACTCTAAACCATAGTGTTGACACTATTTTCAAAACCTCTTAAGAGTTATCTACATTTTTTAATCTAGAACCTGCCTCTCATTACTTTTATAGATTATTTGGTAAATGTACTTTCAGGAAATAAATAAATGGCTATTTTTATTTTTAATTATGATGCAACTAGTAGCAATATTTTATATATTAGGGATATCAATGATTAGCCATGGTCAGACTATATAGGGCTTTATAGGATCTGATATAGATTTAAAATTTTATTATAATTTGTGAGTCAGGTTAGGTTTAAGAGTAAGGTTCGGTTTAGAATTAGCCTATTATTTTTGTTTATTCTATCATTTACAAAATAATATTTTTCATATTATGTAATTTATTCTGTGAGAATTTTGATTTACGATTTGAGCTTACCTAAATTGCTTAAATAGGTTTTTGCCACCTCCAGATAATATAAAAATTCTTACACATTTTCCCAATATGTTAATACTTATTTTAACTTTACATTTAGAACTATAATATTTCCAAAATTTATTTTTGTATGTTAAAAAGTAAAAACACATATATTTTTTCTTAATAGATTATTGGGCACCCTAGAATCATTTTTGAAACACACTTGTCTACTAGTTGTTTGGTCATATTATTATATTGTTATTTCCACATAAATACTTTGATCAATTTCTTTGCTTTATGTTTTTCCACTGAATCTTAGATGTTTACTATACAAATATCACACTATTCTGATTAAAGTAGCTTGGCAGCAAATGGGCAGATACCTCTTCACTATTGTTTTATTATTATTATTTTTAGCAATTTCATACTATTTTTCCTTATGAACTTTACAATAATTTGTTATTTTACAACTGTCCATTTTAATTCTGGTTGGCATCAAATTAGATGTATAATTTATATAACAAGATGACTATTTTTACAATATGATGCCTTTCCTTTATTGTATGTATTCATTTATTCAGGCATGTATTTTCAAAAGTGCATTTCAGTTATTATTTGTTTGTGTGTGTGTGTGTGTGTGTGTGTGTGTGTGTGTGCCTGCATAATTTTTAAATTAAGTTTTTGGTAATAGGATTAGGCCAGCACTACAAAATAACTGAGATATTTTTCATGACATCCTGTTATGAAACTTTCTAAAGCATGAAGGGTTTATTTGTCTCTTAAATGTATGTTAAAATTCATAAGTAATACTCCTTTGGCTTTGAAAATCTTTTCTTTTAAAGTTTTGAAATTTTCATTTTTTAATTCTCTTTTTAAGCCTGTTATTATAATACATATTTTGCCAGGAAGTCATCTAAGATGTCATACATTTGCATCAACGATCACTTATAGTACTTGAAATCACTTTTGTGTTTGTAGTCCTATCCACTTTCTCAATCCTCAGGTTGCATGTAATCTTTTTTTTCTCTTTCTTAATAACACTTTCTAAGGAAAGAGCAATTGACTCAATTAGAATTTTATATTAGTTTATTTCCTACTTTGAAGCTAATCTTAGCTTTTATCATACTCATTCAACTCAATATTTTTAGTTTATTTTGTTGTACTTTTTCTATTTCTGTTCTGCTTATAATATATATTCTTTTTTTAAAAAAATATATTTTACTGGGTTTTAGATTGTGGGGTACATGTGAAGAACATGCAAGATTGTCGCATAGGTACATACATGGAAATGTGGTTTGCTGCCTTCCTCCACGTCACCTATATCTGGCATTTCTCCCCGTGATACCCCTCCCCAACTCCCCACCCCACTCTGTCCGTCCCCTAGTTTCCCCCCACAGACCCCAGTGTGTGATGCTCCCCTCCCTGTGTCCATGTATTCTCATTGTTCAACACCCACCTATGAGTGAGAACATGAGGTGTTTGATTTTCTGTTCTTGTGTCAGTTTCCTGAGAATGATGGTTTCCAGGTTCATCCATGTCCCTACAAAGGACATTACCTCATCGTTTTTTATGGCTGCATAGTATTCCATAGTGTATATGTGCCACATTTTCCCTATCTAGTCTGTCATCGATGAACATTGGGTTGGTTCCAAGTCTATTGTAAATAGTGCAGCAACGAACATTCTTGTGCATGTGTCCTTATAGTAGAACGATTTATAATCCTTTGGCTATATACCCAGTAATTAGATTGCTGGGTCAAATGGAATTTCTATTTTGATGTCCTTGATCAATCGCCAGACTGTCTTCCACAATGGTTGAACTAATTTACACTCCCACCAACAGTGTAAAAGTGTTCCTATTTCTCCACATCCTCTCCAGCATCTGTTGTCTCCAGATTTTTTAATGATCGTCATTCTAACTGGCATGAGATGGTATGTCAATGTAGTTTTGATTTGCATTTCTCTAATGACCAGTGATAATAGCATTTCTTCATATGTTTCTTGGCCTCATCTGTCTTTCTTTTGTAAAGTGCCTGTTCATATCCTTCGCACACTTTTGAATGGGCTTGTTTTTTTTTGTTTTTGTTTTGTTTTTTTGTTTATTTTATTTTATTTTTTTTTCTTGTAAAGCTGTTTTAGTTCTTTGTAGATTCTGGATATTAGCCCTTTGTCAGGTGGGTAGATTGCAAAAATTTTTTCCCATTCTGTTGGCTGCTGATTCACTCTAATGATTGTTTCTTTTCCTGTGCAGAAGCTCTGGAGTTTAATTAGGTCCCATTTGTCTATTTTGACTTTCGTTGCCGATGCTTTTGGTGTTTTAGTCATGAAGTCGCTGCCTATGCCTATGTCCTGAATGGTTTTGCCTAGATTATCTTCCAGGATTTTTATGGTGTTAGGTCTTATGTTTAAGTATTTAATCCATCTGGAGTTAATTTTAGTGTAGGTGTCAGGAAGGGTCCAGTTTCTTCTTTCTACACACTGCTAGCCAGTTTTCCCTACACCATTTAGTAAACAGGGAATCCTTTACTCATTGCTTGTTTTTGTGAGTTTTGTCAAAGAGCAGATGGTTGTAGATGTGTTGCATTGCCTCCGATTTCTTTGTTCTCTTCCATTGGTCTATATCTCTGTTTTGGTACCACTACCATGCTGTTTTGATTACTGTAGCCTTGTAGTATAGTTTGAAGTCAGGTAGTGTGATGCCTCCAGCTTTGTTCTTTTTGCTTAAAATTGACTTGGCTATGCGTGATCTGTTTTGGTTCCATATGAAGTTTAAAGGTGGTTTTTTTCCAGTTCTGTGAAGAAGGTCATTGGTAGCTTGATGGGATAGGGTTGAATCTGTAAATTACTTTGGGCAGTATGGCCGTTTTCATGATATTGTTTCTTCCTAACCATGAGCATGGAATGTTTCTCCATTTGTTTGTGTCCTCTCTTACTTTGTTGAGCAGTGGCTTTGTAGTTCTCCTTGAAGAGGTCCTTTATATCCTTAGTTAGTTTATTCCTAGGTATTTTATTCTCTTTGTAGCAATTGTGAATGGCAGTTCATTCTTTATTTGGCTCTCTGTCTGTTACTAGTGTATAGGAATGCTTGCGATTTTTGCACATTGATTTTGTATCCTGAGACTTTGCTGAAGTTGCTTATCAGTTTCAGGAGATTTTGGGCTGAGACAATGGGGTCTTCTAAATATATAATCATGTCGTCTGCAAATAGAGACAATTTGACTTCCTCCTTTCCTAATTGAATACGCTTTATTTCTTTTTCTTGCCTAATTGCTCTGGCTAGAACTTCCAATGCTATATTGAATAGGGATGGTGAGAGAGGGTGTCCTTGTCTAGTGCCGTATTTCAAAGGGAATGCTTCCAGTTTTTGCCATTCAGTATGATACTGGCTGCAGGTTTGTCATAAATAGCTTTTATTATTTTGGGATACGTTCCGTCAATACCTAGTTTATTGAGAGTTTTTAGCAGAAAGGGCTGTTGAATTTTTTAAAGGCTCTCTCTGCATCTATTGAAATAATCATGTGGTTTTTGTCTTCGGTTCTGTTTATGCGGTGAATTACGTTTATAGACTTGTGTATGCTGAACCAGCCTTGCATCTCTGGGATGAAGCCTACTTGATTGTGATGGACAAGCTTTTTGATGTGCTGTTGCAATCAGTTTGACAGTATTTTATTGAAGAATTTGGCATAATGTTCATCATGGAGATTGGCCCGAAGTTTTCTTTTTTTTTTTGAGTGTCTGCTGGGTTTTGGTATCAGGATGATGTTGGTCTCATAAAATGATTTGGGAAGGATTCCCTCTTTTTGAATTGTTTGGAATAGTTTCAGAAGGAGTGGTACCAGCTCCTCTTTGTATGTCTGGTAGAATTCAGCTGTGAACTCATCTGCACCTGAGCTTTTTTTGATGAGTAGGCTATTAATTGCTGCCTCAACTTCAGCCCTTGTTATCTGTCTATTCAGGGTTTCGACTTCTTCCTGGTTTAGGCTTGGAAGGATGCAAGTGTTCAGGAATTTATCCATTTCTTCCAGGTTTTCTGGTTTATGTGCATAGAGTTGTTTGTAGTAATCTCTGATGGTGGTTTGTATTTCTGTGGAATCTGTGGTGATATCCCCTTTATCGTTTTTTATTGTATCTATTTGTTTATTCTCTCTTTTCTTTTTTATTAATCTGGCTAGTGGTCTATTTTTTTGATCTTTTCAAAAAACCGTCTCCTGGATTTACTGATTTTTTTGAAGTACATTTTGTGTCTCTATCTCCTTTAGTTCTGATTTGATCTTAGTCATTTCTTGTCTTCTACTAGCTTTTGAGTTTTTTTGATCTTGCTCCTCTAGCTCTTTCAATTTTGACAATAGGGTGTTGATTTTATAGCTAAACAATCACACACATTTTGTATTATTTCTGAAAAAGGAAAATATGTGAACAAATATAATTCATTTTTATCAGGAGCTTTGATATGTTGTCTTAAAAGATGTCTTTTTAGTTTGGATATGATTTACATTTTACATTTCTGTTTATTTAATATTAGGCTTATTTTTGTTGTTGGTTTTTCAGATTGATTACATGAAAGTCTGATAACATGGCCTCTAAAATCACTGCCCTTAACATTTACTGAGGCTGTGTGTGCCACTAAGTACAAGATTCGGTTTTGCAAGGGTTTTATACACAAAAGGGATGAATGTGTTTTTCTCTGTTGATCCAGACATTCTTTTACCTTTGGGTTTACAGTCCAGTTTTCAAATTACTTTTCCCTACTCTTGAAATGACAGTGATTGTAAGGATGGGGAACAAATTATGTGGGGGAGAGTCAATACCATCTACATTAGATGCTTCAAAAGTCTACATCAGAAAGTGATCTGCTGTTGTTGCCCATTGCAGTCCCTCAGCAAATCTGTGACTGCTAAGTGTAACGTGATTTTAGGTGCTTTCCCTTCTGTTTGAATTAATGTTTCTTTTCGTTGCTCTTAGCTAACATGTTATTCATATTCAAAACATTATTATAGCTCTCTCTTTTCTATTTCAGATCAAACCTTATTAACAAATCTGACTTCTATTCATTTTATTGTCAGTCCCCTTAAGGTATAACCAGCAGCCTTCATGCTTTTAGAAAGAGCAAGGCAGCACAATTAGTTAGGCTGACACCTTAAAGGCTTAATGTTAAAAATACCTATAAATTAAAACTCATAAAACACATTGACATTTTTAAGCAAAATTGTTCCAAAGGCCACTTAAAGGAGAATAAATGTGAGCTTTCTTTCCAAATGCCTCATATCATTGTTTTTTAAATATTTTTCTCCTTGATATTTTGGAGGGGACAATAATGCCATTATATGTTGGCTTTAGAAAAGCCATTTTAAACAACTAATGTGAGAAAAATCAATCTGAACTCACAATCCATTTTAAGCACCATTATTGTAAAACGTCTGTCTGCATATAACATATGTGCCTATGTTTAAGATGCTTGGAGAAATATACCACATCCTTAAAAGATGTAGTTGATGTAAAAGTATTGATCTTGCAAAATGTACGGGTAAGAAGTGTATTACTGAGTGGATATAATTTCTAAAAATTGCCTAGTGAAAATTCAAGAATAATGGTTCATATCTGGAGTATTTTTTCATGTAATTTCATTTACACCAATAAGGAATGGTTACTAGGCAACAGTTCTTCCCAATATTAATCATGAACACAAAGACACACACACATGAAAACTGACATAAAATTGAAGGAGCTGTGCCTTTACATACCCTCACATAGACATACCCACACATACATAATTTTGGATATCTCTAACTTTTGGGGTCCTGTTACCAGTTCTTTTCAGACTGAAATTATGCATAAGAAGAATTTTGTTCAAAAGATTCTAGGCCACTAGAGACTTAAAAAAGCAAATGTTTTGGGAATAGGGGTTGAGAATTTGTCTATACACTCTCCTCCCCACCACCATCCAGGTAGTTTCTTGCAAGCAGTTCCTGAACCATTATACTTTCTCAGAAGCATAACAAACATTGACATAACAAGAAGAATGACATCTGAAATATCATTTATTTTATCTTGTTGTTCTACTATTTAGTAAAATTTTCGTCAACTTTTCCCCTAAGATTTACATATTTTAAATGAAAAAACAAATAAGGGACCTGACTTAATAAAGTCCAGACCCTCTTAATTACTAGCAATGGAACTCTGCTTAAATTTCAATTTTTCTAAGCCTCATGTTTTCTCATCTGAAAAATGAGAATAAAAAATGTCATTTTCTTCCTTATAAACCCCAGCAAGAGAAGTGAGCTAAAACATGAATATTTTTAACTATAAAGCAATAGACAGCATTACTAGCTATTAAATAGCCCTATTAATATATTTTGACAATTCTCTGCCTTAGTACTAGTAAATACAAAGTATAAATTTATATTCTGCCTGCTGGTTCAAAGAGCCAGAAAAATATATTTATCAAGGTGAGATATGGGTGCTTTCTAAACAAAATCTTCCTAAAAAGCTTTCTACCATATAAAGAGAACATAGTTTTGTGGGAAGTAAACTGAACTGGAGATTAAAGTATAGAATTCCACTAATTACTTGATGACAATGAAAGATCTGATATTCTGCATTCTCCAAGTACCATTTAAATTGAAATCTGGAAGTGTGGCTAAAAGTCTTTTTTAATCTTTTTAATTTTTTGAGTCAGGGTCTTGCTCTGTCACCCAGGCTGGAGTGCAGTGGCTTTTGGGGAATTGCTACAGCCTCAGACTTTTGGACTCAGGTGATCCTCAGCCTCCCAGCGGTCTTTGTAGACAGCCTGATGGAGTCTCATGGCAAAGAAGATTAATTAAACAATGTCTTTTAATTCTAACAAATTTCTGCAATCCTAAATAAATAAATAAGGTACAGGATTGCAAATCCTACTTTGGCCAAGAGTTAGCTATAGAGTCTGGACCAAATGGACTTAACCAAGAGAAATGCAAAGGAAGCAACTTCCAAGCCTATATATGACAAAAGCTTTCTTACTGTCATGTGACTAATCCCAGACTAAGCTAATCAACTGAAAAATGAAAGGACATAGGCAAGTTGTCTGCCCTTTCACCACTATCTGGTGCTCCAGCCACCAATTACCCAGTCACCAGGAAGAGAGCTGTCCTCTGAACTGCAGCTCACTGCAAACGTCAGTGAGACCAGGCTGCCCAGCTAAGCCCAATCCCAAGTGCTGAATATGGAACAGTGAGCTAAATAAATTATAGTTTTAAGACAGTAAGTATTGGAGGGTTTTCTAAGCAAAAAATGTATAAATAAATAAATGAAAATAACCAGAAAAAATAAAAAGAAAATCTAACTGTAGATATTAACAAATGAGAAGTTGATTCTAAAATTTATGTTGAGAGACAAAGATACCAGAATAGATAAAATAATTCTGAGAAAGAAAAATAAAGCTGGAAGAGTAACATAACTTTATTTCAAGACTTACTGGGAAGTTACAGTAATCAAGACTGTGTAGAAATAATAATAGAAACACATATCAATGGGACAAAATTAAGAAATACTAACATAATTAACTGATTTTTCCAAAGGTGCAAAGTAAACTCAATAGAGAAACAGAAATTTGCAGAAATGACTGATTCTAGGGCTGGGGCAGGAAAATAAAAAATGAGTCTGGGGCAATTTGTAGTGACAGTCAATAAGAAAATGCTAAAAATAGATAGAGCATGCCAAGGAGATAGCGGAGCCAATTTGAAAGAGCTTCCAATGGCTAAAGCTGGAACAACTGAGCAACAAAATAAAGCAGTACTGAATTACAACTAAACTGTAAAATAAATATCCACGACTCCATGCTATATAAACAATTAATTGAATAAATAAGTAAACTGAAATGAAGAGACAAATCTATAAAAAAGAATTCTGAACAGTTTTTATAAAACCTTTCCATAAGGGGGAGTTTATTTTCTCCCTTTCTTGAGTATAGGCTGCACTTAGTGACTTCAAAGATTAAAATTTACAAGGGATGAAAAGGCAGTTTATAGTGGTGAAGTTTGCCAAACATTACCTTAATCAAGACATCAGGGTTACTATCACCAGAAATAAAATGTCACGTTTATAACACATACCTTGGATACCTTGTAATAAGAAACCAATCATACCTTTAAAATCGTATTCCCCAAAACCCACATCCCTAGTCTTAGCAGTAGAAAATAAAAAAAATGAGGGACATCCTACAAAACTTTCAGGATCTTTAAAAGTAAGGAAACACTGAGTAAATATCAAAGCAACAGGAGACTAAAGAGAAAATGATGATTGAATGTAAGGTTGTTTTCTAGATAGGATTCTAGAACAGAAAAAGGACATTAAGAGAAAGTGAATGTTGAATGAGGTGAACAGATGTGATTATAAAAAGGCAAACACAAGAGACTCTTACAGTGTTCAACTGCTCTACATCCTGACTGTGGTTATAAACACATGAACCTAAACATGTGATAAAATGGCATAGAAATAAATATACACATACCAGTACAAGTAATACTGGGGAAATTTCAATAAGTCCTGTAAGATACATGTTAATATCTTGGTTGTAATATTGTACTATATATATTTGCAAGATGTTACCATTAGGGAAATCAGGCAAAGAGTACGTAGAATCTTGATGTACTTTTTACAAATGCATGCAAATCTACAATCATCTCAAATTTTTTTAAGAGTATAATTTTAAAAATTAGTCTGAAAAAAAAAAGATGGCCTCTTTGATTTTCACTTTGAGATGGGCACTGGTAAGTTTCATGTTGTAAAACTATACACTGTGCCACGGTCTGGGAGTGGAGTAAGCAGCTAGCCCAGCCAGAGTGTTCCACATGAGTCAGCTGCGTGAGATGGTGTTTAAGCTATCCCATTAGGCATTAATTAAGTGAGTGATGTAAGAAGATTTTCTGCAAAGAAGGAATAGTGTGAACGGAACCATGTAGACCAGAAGCAGCATGACAGCATATTATGAGAGAGAAAAGTAGGAGGACAGAGGTAGTGAAGACTAAGACAAAAGACAGGTAGGAAGCTGCCAGGCCACCAAGCATCTTTTATGTCACAATCAAGAGATTGGAGATTTTATGGAAGTGATGGGTCAATGGAATGGTTATATATGGGATTTAAACACTTTATTCTGGTTCCAACCAAAAAATAATTGGAACTGGGGAATTAGATTTAAAAATATTTACTCAAATTTCATAACCAATTGAGATAATTTCTTTGAGCATGACAAAGATAAATGGTGATAATGAGGGAGTAGAGGAGATAGTTTAAATACCTTGTGTTGTCTTTAAAGACATATTGATTACTTACAGAGAGCTAAAGAATGAAAGTTACATAGAATGGGTTTCATCTTAAGTGACTAAGTGAGAGGTGGGTCATTTGCCAGAGGCAAGGAACTCAGGAGGACCAGCAGGTCTGAAGGGAAAAAAAATGGATTCAGTTTTAGTCTTCTGGTTGAAAGCATCTAGCATAGCTCCGGTGGGTTATAAAGTCCCAGGAAAATGTCCACTATGCTCTTTATGTCCAAATGTTCCCTAAATTTCTATCAGAGCACCTATAACATTTTACTTTATGTAGATTGGTTTAAGCCTGCTAAACTTAAAGTCCTCATAATCAAGGGCTACTTTATACATCTTTTTATTGGAGTGTAGCACATTTTCTGGCACATGGTAGGTGTGATAGGATGTCAAAATGGGCTATTTCTGTTTCAGAGTTTTTGCAAAGACTCAAAGGTCAAGAAAAATTGTTTCCATACACTCCACATCCTAAAACAAGGCTCTAGATACTTCTGTAAGATATCAAGAGATTGCAATAAGATGTTGCCAGGATTAGCCCATTTCTCCCCTTTGTTCTTATTGTTGTCATAGAAGGGAGTTGGGTATTGTATAGAACAGGAAATGAGAATTTGAGAAGATGATTTTTGGAGATTGTTTTTTTAAAGTGAATCATTGTTGGAATTCTGTGACATTTGCTTTTTCTGCCCAATGGAGAAGGATGACCTCAAGTCAGGTGAGTGGGGCTTCACGGAAATTGTTTGGAGAGCCTAATATGAATTTTCTGAAGCTGGAGGGACTTGGGTTCTAGCATTTGACTCCTCCAGAATAAATAGGAAGGATAAAACCCTTGAATTATGTATATCTGAAATATCAAAATAAAAAAAGAAGAAGAAAGAAGGCCTATGATGGAAAAAACCTTATTTATCCTGAAGGCAGGGCAAATACCATGTGTTTGGGACTTCATTAGAAATCTGAAGTCAGTTGGCCTAGGGTCATCTTAACAATCGCCCTGAAAGAGGTAAAAGGTTTCCATCAGAGGTGATTACCCTCAGACCAATGGCTGAGAGGGGTGGTCAAAAGAGGAGTAGATGAATGTCAAGGGAAGTACAGGTACAAGTCCCATCAGGAGGATCTCTGTGGAACACACAGAAACTCATAAGAGAAAGAACTAAAACTTGTTTCTTTACCACCCTGCGTATGTTGACACCAAATTCCAAGTTTAATAATCTAATTAGGTTTTTAATACCTCTTAGCTTTCTTCTACCTCCAGCAGCCCAATAAAAGCCAGCAAGGGAAGGTAGGATTAGAGAAGTGATTTTATAAATATAATTCTGGAGAAGAAGCAGCACCAAAGAACTTGGTAGAAATCAATTTCTCGGACCCATAAGACCCTACCAAATCAGAAATGCTCAGGGAGAGACAAAGCAACCTGCTCAAAAATTCCTCCAGGTGTAGTTGACTCATGCTAACATCTGATAACCACTTAGAGAAATTAAGAGCGGAAGGGGCTTCACTGCACCACTCTTCTCCATTGCGCACCTGAGATGTAGAAGGAAATGAGCTCCCAGACAGATCAAGAGGACATTTGAATAGGATATAAATGTTAAATAACTGAAATTGAGAGTTTCCTTTGTCCTAGTAAGGACTCAAAGAAGTGACAGTCTAGACGTAAGGGAAAAAAATGAGTTTAGAGAGTGTTTGATAAGAAAACGTGGAAAATAGAGCCTTTTTCTGACTGTCTCCTGCAGAGTTTAGTTCATACAATAAACCTGCCAGGAAGCTACCAAGTACATGTGTATGTGTATTTGAGTAAGTTTATTATACAAGTCTGAAGCTCAAGTGAAAGGTCAGAAGAAGACAATGATTTTGCTGTCCACTGCATATGGATGCTTGTTAAATCCCTGAGAAATGTGAGGAAATGTAGAAACCATCAGGGAACAAAAGATGGGAGTCCGAATACACCAATATTTAAATAAGAGCTGAAGGAAGAAGATCTCACAAGGCAGTGGAAACAGAATTATTAGAAATGTCGAAGAAAAAGCTAAGAGAAAGTGGTAAAATACATGGCAAAGCAGAAGAGCCAAAGGAAAAAAAAAAAAAACAAATTACGAATGGGTTACATCTCCCCTAGAGACCTGAGAGCATATGTGAAAATGTGGAGTATTTTTCTTCCCCAGAAGCTTAGCAGGCAATAGAGGAGAGACAGGCCCCAAGCTGGAGCTGAGGGTGGGATATGAAGGAAAGTTCCTAATACATGTGAGACATAAGGTGCAGGTAAAATAAATACAAGAACGGAATTGGAATGTTCCTAACACAAAGAAATGGTAAATGCTTGCGATGAGGACTATTCACATTATCCTGATTTGATCATTACACATAGTATGTTTGTATCAAGATATCATGTGTACACCACAAATATGAACAATCAGTACATACCCATAATAATTAAACATTAATTTTTAAAGAACCATTAAATATAAAGATGCTGAACATGAAGGAACAAGTTGTAGTGACATAGCAAGATCCAGAAAGGGTAGAGGAAGTGAAGGACAATGGGCACAGGGGAACAACTTCATTACTGGTTAAGCAGCTGGTTGTTTAAACAAAATTTTACCATGGTTCTTTTGAAACAGCAATTGAATGTCTATTAATTATTTAAGTGTAATATTTAGACAGTAGGTGGTTCCAGAAATTCTTTGCCTTTCATGAATCACCAAAAGTAGCACTAATTTAAATGAAGTCTAACGCTATGAAATATCAGCTAATAATTCCTTATTTTGCCCACACACAGTGAATTTCAAATAACACTCACTTTTCCTGGCAGTAGAATCTATTTACCCCCAATTGGAACTTCACTTATTATTTCCTTACTGACACTAAATATGATAGATGAGTCAGCCCATCTTGCAGTTTGCATTCACATGGTTCTCCTTTCTTTATGTATATTTTGGCATTTATGTATCTTACTGATGATTGGAGCAAGAGTAATGGCTGCTTATCAGGCAACTAAAAAACAGAAAGATTTATATAGAAATGTTCAACCTTATGATTCACAGCTTTTACTTACTCAATAACTTATTAACTCTTCTTTAAAGAAAGATTCATTACAATAGGTAGTTTATCTATGATGACACAGCAAGGAACAGGATATATGTACTCCTTCCTCTTGGAAATTCAGAAATCACAAGAAAGATATAGGCAATTGAACAAAAAATTCTCAGATAGTGAAATGCATGCTAGGATAAGGCAACTTCCTATTACATAGGTACACACATACAGAATTAGTTGCAGACATGAGAGGTAACATTACAGAGGAAAAGGGTTTATATCAGGATTATGCAGTAATATTATAGAGATTTAGTCATAAGAAATGGATACTCCAAGAAGGCAAGTAGGCCCAGAAATCACAGGGATAAATATGTAGGTATATAAATAAGTTAAGGGTCTGTTGTAATAACCTTAATGAAAACAGTGGTCTGTATCATACTCATAGCAATGAGAATGAAGATAAGTATATGCATCATATACATATATGATGCATGTACCACTAATTGATCTTATCCAAGAAGGACAAAAACTTAGCCCTACAAACTTCTCCAGGGATTGGATGGATGGGTTCAAGTACACCTAAGGCAATACACGTTCTGGATAAAGAAAAGTGAGGATGAAACAAATTTATGGCTGGGTCTGGAGAAAAGGTCTCTCTACTATTTTAATCAATTTAACTGACCGTTTAGTATAAAATTATAGTGGGATTATTAGGAGAGGGTGCAGGTTATCTGGAAGATAGAGATGACTCCCAAATCATAACTGCCTCCCTTTGTGATTAAAAAGTAAAGTAGACGAACCAATAGGGTGGCATGCTGGGGTCATTAGCAAGTTACCCCATTGTCCCTTTACTTACACAATGAGTCTGACTACACTAAGGCATTGACCATTCTATGGGGAAGCCATCTCACAGACTCACAAATTTCAGGCACCAGTAGCACGCCACTGTTCATAATATGACATTCCCTTCCTTATCCATGTAACACAATGCTGGTCTGACCAACATTACATAGGAAAGAGATAAAAGATTAGCAGTTTTTTCCTTACTTAAGCAAAATGTTTATTTAAAAAGTTACTTAAGAGGTCAGGTAGTTTGAGTAATGACCAAGTTCAAATGATGGCCATGGGGATGGCTGCTGCAGATGGAGCAACTTGGGAGAAATTAGTCATCAAGAATGTCTGGGTCAAGGAACTAGGAACCCAGTGTGTTGTGTGTGGGTTTTTATATGGACATTTAATCATTCAGAATGGTGGTAAACATTTGAATGCAGAACAAGACAAGAAAAAAGCTAGCAACAAAGTTATCAATGAGAGAGGAAAAGATCAAGAACCATTGTTAAAGTGTGAGGAAGGATCGCCAACTACATAGCCAACTGGCATAAGCCTCAGAGAGCACAGAACTGGGTTTTACAAGAGAAATTAGCAGCAATGGTGTAGAAAAGGCAATGTAAATCTAAAGCTATAGCAATCCCACTTGACACTTACGTGCTAGTGCAGTGTAGGAGAATGATAACTTCCTTTTAAATGTTCTACAGAAAAATTATATACACCAGACCACAAGATTAAAGAAAGCTTGAAAGAGTATACTGGTAGGAAGAGCACAGGCAGATTAAATTATGAAAGACATTTTATTTTGGACTCTGGTCAAATGATTCAAGATTATGAAGAATGGTAAACAGTAATTTTTGTGTAACAAGATGCATTTATTAGGATGGTGTGCAATGAAAGTGCTATACAATGTTGGTTGTAAAGAAAATAATATTAAATATTAAAATTGTTAAAACCTCTGTTAAATTATCAAGTAAAGAACAAAATTCCCAAAGTGTTTTATATGCCTGTATTGATTTATAAAACCACTGTACTTATGGAGAAATATGATTAGAATACTCCAAGAGAGATTTTCTCTAGTATTTAATAAACATTATACATATGTATTATCATTACTACCCCTATACAGATACAGATTTTTTTTTTTTTTTGCTATTTTTGTAGGTCGTATTTTTGACACAGGAAAGGGATACTCTAATTCTATTATTAAAATTGTAGCGATGTTACACTTTTTATCTAGGCAACTATAAAAATGTGAATACTTAATTAATGTTGGGATTTTGTTATATGATTATTAATTTTGTACTCTGTTAAGCAAATTATTTTATACACTATAATATATATATTGTATTTCCAGAAATAATTTTGATAAAAAATATTTTAAGAGGGCGAGGCTCAGTGGCTCACAGCTATAATCATAACACTATGTTCGCCATTCTTACCGGCGTGAGATGGTATCTCAATGTAGTTTTGATTTGCATTTCTCTTATGACCAGTGATGATGAGCATTTTTTCATATGTTTGTTGGCCTCACGTATGTCTTCTTTTGTAAAGTGTCTGTTCATATCCTTTGCCCACTTTTGAATGGGCTTGTTAGTTTTTTTCTTGTAAATCTGCTTTAGTTCTGGGGTGGGGAGCTGGGGGGGGATAGCAGGGGGAGAAATGCCAGATGTAGGTGATGGGGAGGAAGGCAGCAAATCACACTGCCATGTGTGTTCCTATGCAACAATTTTGCGTGTTCTTCACATGTACCCCAAAACCTAAAATACAATAAAATAAATAAATGGGAAAAAAAAAACAAAAAACAAAACAAAAAAAACACTATGGGAGGCCAAGTCTGGTGGATCACTTGAACCCAGGAGTTTGAGACCAGCCTGGGCAACATGGTAAAGCCCCGTTTCTATTAAAAATACAAAAATCCGCTGTGGGTGGTGGCTTCCACTTGTAGTCCCAGCCATTCAGGAGGCTGAGGTGGGTGTATCACCTAAGCCCAGGGAGGTCAAGGCTACAGTGAGCCATGACAGTGCCACTGCACTTCAGCCTGGGCAACAGAGTGAGACTCTCTCTAACAAAAAAGTATCTTCAAATGTGACAGTTCCAAAGCATATTTTATTTCTTAAAAGGTAGACTGAAAACAATGTAATGTCATTCTTTATATACATGTTTTAATTTTTCCAATTGAAAGAATTTTTCAGAATGAATAAGAAGGATTGAATGCACACTACATGTAAACAGTTTACATTTTTTTCTGGTATACATTCCTCATATCACCTTGTAACAGGCAAGTGAATTGGCTGTTTAGGGGAACATAATAGATGGCAGGTCCTTCTCTATGCAGTTCAGTAAATAATTGCCGGGTAACTTTTTGAATGAATTGACTTTTATGCCAGGTTAAGCCAGGGGTATAATTTTTTTTTTTTTGTTGTAGAACTAGGGTCCATTTTAGATAGATATTTTAGAGATAAGTGATTCACTCTGTCCCCACAGATCATTCTAAACCCAGGACTTCTCACTTCTAGCTAAATTAGCTTTGTGTATCCAGGGATAGCTGGGGAAGTTGGACTATGCCCTCTCCTGATATAAGGGATAGTGAAAATACTGGATAAATTTCATAAAATTTTATTCCATAAAACTCTCTCCCATAACCCCAGTTAAATTACACTGAATAGACATAGATGTTCTAACTATGAGGTAACATGAAGAATAAGGTTAATTTTTAACCTAAATTTCTTCTATCACAGATATTACATATGAAAGATCCGGGCTATCCTCTCCATACCCTTAATGCCCCATCATTATAAAGAGGCAAAGTAAACTGGATGGATATGCCTTCTCTGACACACACTGTTAAATTTAATATTGATTCAATATTTAAATTCAGCTGAATATTATATTATCCATAACTCAAAATAATTAACATATTTCTTTCTCATAGTCACAGTATAATGAAATATTTATGTATTCTGAAATATGCATTTTTTCACATGTATGACAAAATGTCCAAGTGGCTTTTATAGGGACCCTGATAGATTCTTTGTAGATTTAACTATTTTCACTAATTTAGAGCAGGAAAAGGGTGATTACTGCAACTTCTCAAAACGAGAGTTTTAAAAAAACCCATAAAAGTAGGTTTCAGAAAGGCAGGAAACATATAATTCCAGGAATTACAACCATATAAACATCTTTAACATTCTTTATAGAAACCTACCTTGTTTTTTACTCATGACTAAAGGTATTCCACTCCTGAGTACTTCTATTGAACTCAAAAGCCCAAGAAAGAAATTTCTCTAGTCTGAGTCATCTTCCAATCCTATACACTACAGTCAGAATTCTGTGATTGACAGCTTTACCAGAATCAATTTGAACAGAAGACATCTTAAGAAAATTGAGCCTGGACAAGTAATCTACTCTCACATTATTTATTTTTATTATTAATTTCATACTGTTTTATTACTATACTGTGCACATACACACACATACACATACACACAAGCACACTCTATCACCACCTTTCTCCATATTCTGTATGTTCACTTCCAAAAATGCCCTTGTCTACAAAACTGACACACTTATAATTGCAAACAAATTCACGATATGTCAAAGACAGGCAATCTAATATCTAGCTAAAGCCTACAGAGTTATATGTCATGAGGCTTCTTTGATCTAAATCCAGTATCTTCAGGTAGTATTGCTGACTTACATAAGATCTGGTGTTAAAATTATTCCCCATAATCACATGCAGTGGAAATAAAAATGAAAGACTAAACTTCTTGTCCAATCTTTTAGTCTGAAGCCTTCCAAGAACCTAATTTCCTAGTCCATTAGTCATAACTCATGAATTAGTGCAGATCGTGACCCCAGGTCATCACTCTTTTTAAGCAATGTAGAAAAGAAAATGTAACGATTGAAGTTTTTGCCTAATCAGAGAATTTTCCTTTTGTCCTTAGGGACTTCCTATTAATGAGGCTATAATGCTTCAGTTGCCCTCTTATTGCTGTTCTCTGCATATTTTCAGAGCCATCTGTAATGTGGCAAGAGGTTTTTGATTCCTTATTTAATCGATCTGAGGCACTCCTTCGGTTTCAGTTGGTAGGGAGGAAGTAGTAGGCATACAAGGCACTTGAGAAATAGTAACTAATGCAACTTGTGTGTTCCTTCTGAGCCAGCTCAGGCCTCCCAAGTGCCAAGTGTAATGATAGCACAGATTGTCTAGCGTTGCCAATTTAAAGCCAGATGACTGAGATAAGGCTGGCTGCCTGTTGCCATCTTAAATTGAAGGGGCACAGGCTAGGTCAGAGATAGGCATGCTATCACCCGATAAACCATAATCTGTCTCTTAAACCACCTTCAAATCCCTCTAAATAAAACAGTTTAACTTTTCTGCTTTACCAATTCTAGGTTTTCTCAAGTTTAAATGCATGTTATCTTGTAAGTAATAATATGAGGAGCATGGTAGGAGAAGAGGTAGCTTTTTTTCTATAGGAGGATCACATTATCTCCAGTTAGATATGACATAATGCAAACATTTTTTAAGGGATTTGGGAATTTGGGATTCTGCAAATACTTTTAATCTTCCTAAAAACGGTATGATTATCTTAAAGTTTGCACCTAGAATGCAACTATCAATCAAATTCAGCAACTCCTACAATCAGTCTCTACGTATTATTTTCAACGACAGCAGTTGCAAATGTTTTTTCATTGAGGACACATAAAAACCCCAAGTGATAAAGGTTTCAAATTTTATTTTATTTTTAATATTTAAGTACTCAGTGCTTTAAAAATAATCTTCATTTCTTAAAAGTCTTACTCATCTTTTTTATATTGATCTACCTTAGAGGGTGCTTAGTCTTCCAAACTTTATCAAAAGGAACATTACACTGTGAGGCCACATGGAGTAACTTGATTAACAGAGACTAACACTGAGAGAGACAGACTAATTCTGTCTTATCCGGAACATAAACAGAGAACTCAATTCCATTTACCCAGTCTGAGCTTGATAACTTGATAACTAACTAAAACACCTCATGTTTCTGAATGGTCTTTTTTCCTATAGCTCCTGGAAGTTATCAATTTTTGTATTACTTAGGATATTTGATTATCAACAAGTTCTAATTTTAATTAACTTAATAAAAGGGAGGAACGAAAAGTAAATGGGGGTTTATTTTAATAATTGTATAGCTCAGAAAATAAAAATGATTATTATAGGATAAGGTGTCAAAAATGACAGAAATCAGGGCAGCTTAACATCTACCACAGCAGCTGAAACTCTGGGGGCATCTCTCCAGGACACAGCAGCCAACAACTGAGTTCCCACCACTTTCATCCCTATATGTATCTGAAAGAGATTAAGAATTGAGTTCTGGCCTTATCTATAAGGAGGGGGCTGTTCCTGGATTAGCAGCCTCCCAGAACCATCTGGTTTGGAGTAAAAGAAGGTTATTACCAAAAGCATGTTAATGAGGAAGATACTAAATAGTTTAGGTTATTCCCAGATGTAATTGGGACCCTTTCTTATTTGGAGATTTTCATTACCTGACTAGAAACTTCTTAAAATGCAATTTCCAAATTAATTAGGATTTCTATTATGTCCCCCAGCAAAGAAATATTTGTAAGACAGGAAAGGTAAAGTTTGGAGAAGTGGAAAATAACAGTAATTTTACCTTCTTGCGATTAAGTGTTATAAATAAATCGATTTAAGATTTCTCGTGTGTCAGGCATTGTTCTTTAAATAAAATTTTTTATTTAAAATTCTTTAAACCAGATCATTTATTCCTAATAACACGGCTAGTTGTAATTATTATTCCTATTAAGGAACTTGTCCAAAATTACATAGTTAGGTATTGGTTGAATTAATATTAAAACCTCAATTTTGTCTGAACCAAGAGGCTACACTCTTAATAACCAAGCAATGTGGCCTCATTAGACAAAGTCAATTACATAAAATTCTTGAATAAAAGAAGTTTTAAATATTCAAAAAGTCTAAATGCATTTTAAGAAATGCCATACATCCATAGAAATGTGAGTTTCCTCAAGTTGTTCTGCTTAATAATAATGCTTATCACTTATGGAATATTTAAATTCAAAGCTCCTTAAAGCCAGAACTATTCTAATCTATTAAAAGCATGACTGTATTGGCTGAGGTCTTTCTATCCTTTTGCCATATTGTGTGGCACTTTCAATAGGAAGATGTGTGGTGACAAAGGATGAACACCAGTGGTGCCCCAGGTACTTCAAGCTCCATTTATCCCTAAAATAACTAATCATTCTCCTTCTCAAAGGTATTTTCCCACCTGAGCTTTCTAGTCTTTTTGGTTGAATATAACTCCTTTCCTATTTCTAAGCCAAAAATCTTATAATTGTTAACATTTTTCTCTTAAAAGTCTACTCTTCCACTAAGACACCAAATTCCTTTAAGTATATCAGAAACATCTCCCAAATTTAAGCATTTATTTTGATCCATTCTCACCACTCTTTTTAGTTCAGGTTCTTAATGTCTTTCAGCTACAACATACTGGTTAGTGTGCTTGTTGGCACCATATTTATCTAAATAAAAAAAAACATATATATATATATATATATATATATATATATATATATTCTTACCATCATCAGATTCATCTTCCTAAAACTGTCTAATTAGGTATCTTCTGACTAAAAGATTTATGTTTTTTCACCGTTGTCTTTATTATAAAATCAACACTACTGTACGATATAGTAGGTATGCAAACTGGCACACAAATTAGCCTCAATTGACTTTTTGATTTTATAACCAATTTAATCAACCATAGCTTCTCCAAAAGCTTTTTTCCAGTAACACTGAAATTCTCATGTATCCTATATGGCAACTCAGAGTTATTTTCTATGGCTTTACAAAGAGGCATTTTTTCCTGCTAGTGATATCCTTTCTTTCGTTCTCATCCTACACATTTCTTGTTCACTATTCAAAACACAACGAAAATGTTACTTTCTTTGTAAAGTCTTCCTGACTATCTGGCAGTGCTTATTCAGAGAATTCATATTCAATCCAACTGTCCCTGCAAACTCTGGAAAAAATAATCCAGAAAAATTAGTATGATAATATTATTAGTACTGTTCTCATAATCATTATGATTATATTGGATTACAGTGACTTGTTACATGGCTATCTCCCTGAGCAGCTTCTAAGATTTTGAAGAAGAATAATTCTATCTAATTTGTCCTGGCTATTCTCAGTACCTAACACTAGGCCTGAATTATATTTGTTGTTCAGTAAATTTTTAATTGACTAGGTTAATAACTGAATCCCCTAAACCTAAAACATGACACCTACTAACCAAAAATAATTCTGATTTGTAATTATACTACTCTAACACCCTTTAGAAATGTGCAATACATTTTTTTTTCCTTAGAGGACATAAGGGAAATACTTAAATTGCCTTTGGAGTTACCTAATTATTGTCTAGATATATATTACTTATATTAAGGAAATCTAACTTTTTGTTATCCAACATAAGATGACCTTGGCTCACCCTCAGAAAATTAGCAATAAAGTGAAGGATTTTAAAGAAGCATGCTTGTTTTGAAATCCTGTCTTACTCATTAAGATAAAGGTGTTGCATTAACTATTTTTGTAAAAAATATCTTCAGCTGATCAAGTATACTTTAATGTATGCTTAAACATTCATCTTACCAGAAAAAAAGGAAACTTCTAATCAAAAAGAATCTTACTAAAGCTGGGCCTAGTGGGAGGTAGAATGTGTACTGAGTGAAGAAATAGCAGTATTCTCAAGCAACTTGCACTCTGAGACCTATCTAGATATGCCAGAAATGAAAGCCTTTCAATGTGATTTCAAAATGTTCAATTTCTTTTCCAAAAATTTTTTGACATGTAGCAAGTTTAACAAACATTAACTTGATAACTCAAAATCCTAATGGAGACAAATGAGTAATAAGTTTTTGATCTCTTTAAATTTCTTCAAGTTTAAAATTTGTAAGGGACAAATAAAAGCAAAGCCAAACACATGATTGGGTCCTTGAAAAGGTTGTTTCTGTTCTTTGTATAAACTCAATGGTACAGATGTTTGTCTTAATCCATTTCATGTTGCTGTAATAGAATATAACAGACTAATTTATAAAGAACATGGGTTTATTTCTCACAGTTCTGGAGGCTGGGAAGTCCAAGAGCATAGTACTGGCATCTCATCTTCATGCTGCATCATCCCAAGGAGGAAGGGAGAAGGGCAAGAGAGCACAATCTAGAGAGTGAGAAGAAGACTGAACTCATTCTTTCATCAGGAAACTACCTCCAAGATAACGAACCCACTCCAGAAATCATGGCATTAATCATTCATGAAAGCAGAACTTTCATGACCTCATAACCTCATAACCCCTTAAATGTTCCACCTCTCAACACTGTTGCATGGGTGATTAAGTTTTTAACACATGACCTTTGGGGGACACATTCAAACTATAAAAATGTTCATGATGGAACACATTTAAGTGCTACCAGTTAACAGTTTTCTCCAAGCCACCAGTATTATGTGAGGCATTTCTGTGGTACAAGGCAATGAGTGCCCACAGTAATTCTTCAGCAAATATTTACAGATATTACTCTAGGGTGAAGGGGTACTGTGGAGCAAACAAAGCCTTATCCCTTAAAAAGCTTGCCTGATATTGGGGTAGAAAGACACATAAACACAAACAACGAAGTATAATATAATGACTGGTAGTGACAGATGGATAGTACATATTTTAAAGTGGTCAGAGATAGGCCATTTGACAAAGTGTCATTTTATTCCAACAGGAATGTACCACAAGAAAAGGCCTTGTGAAGTTTATGGGAAAGGAAGAGGACAGAGAATATGTAAATGTCTGGGAGTGAGAAAAGGCCTAGTACATTCTAAAAATAGAAAGAATGTATGTGATGGAATTTGGAGGTGGGGCCTTTGGTAGGTCACAAGATATAGTTGAGATCATGAAAGTGGGGTTCCCATGACGGGATGTGTTCTTATAAGACAATAATGAGACCAGAACTCTCTCTTCCTCTCTACCATGTGAATGCACAGTGAGAAGGCAGCCTCTGTAAGCCAGAGGGCAGACCCTCACCAGTCACCAAATCTGTCTGCACCTTGATGCTGGACTCCCCAAGCTCCAGAATTGTGAAAAATAAATATATTTTATTTAAGCCATCCAGTCTATGGTATTTTGTTATAGCCTCCAGGGTTGTCTACATCAATGAGCCATCACCAGTACAGAAAAAAAAAAAAAAAACAAGGGGTGTATGGTACCCTGAGAGTCAAGGGAAGAGAATTATTCACAGAAAGAATTATCGATGGTGTCCAATACTATTCAGAGAAAAAGCTGGGACCTGAGAGAGAACTGACCATGTGTGTGTTCAGAAGGTCACTGTTGATGATTCTTTCAGAAGAGTTATGGAGAGTGAAGATAATCAACATGTGTTGAGGACAGAATGGAAGAGAGGACAAGAAATAGCACAAGTATAGCCACATTTTGTAGAGTTGCTATAGAGTTTAACTGATCAGTGGGGCTAGAAAATTTGGGATTAGGGGAAGTTGTGGTTTGTTTGTTGCTTTGGTTTGTTTTTAAGTCAAGAAATTACAAGATGTGTCTGTGAGTTGAAGAAAAACAATCCAGTAGAGTGGGAATAATTTATGATATAAATGAGAGGGAATAATTTTAGCAGCAAAATCCTTGGGATGCAAATGGAACTGATTTCCTGCACAATATATTGTGATAGGAGTGTAGGCAAATTTTATGGAAACACATATCCGTATGTTATTAGATTTTCTGATGGGAAGGTGAAGGAATTTTAATCTGATGACTTCTGGTATTTAGGTTATTCCTCTATAATGAAACTGAAAAGTCTTTTCCTAATCTATTTTCTGAAATATTTGCTTTAAAACTTTATACTGTATAGAGAAAGTACATTCCCATTGTAGATTTTATATTATCATGGTGCTTATCATGAGTCTTGTGGGTTTTATTCTTCATTTTTAAACTTATGAGAAGATTTTTTTAAGAGTAATATAAAGGCTGAAGAGTCTAGTAAGAAGATATAAAATAAAATCAAACAAAATAAGCAAAATGTGGTTTTTTTCTTAAGTCCCAAATGAGTGTTAAAACTTTGAGGATGTTAAAATCCCTTGGTATACATTTAAAAAAAGAAAAAGAAAAAATATGATGCCAATGTTATTACTCTTTCACTTTTCCTATCTCCCTTTTCTTTTTCCCCTGCTTGTATTCAGTATTCTAGTCACATGCCTTTTTTTTTGTTCTATCAAACTCCTTTGAATCTATAGATTGCAGAAGCCCATGTAGAGATAATTCCTAAAATAAATTACTAAATATTTGTCATAATTGCTTCATTTGATTTGCTGTCAGATTTTCCAGATTTATTTTATTTTGTTCATAATTTAGATCAGTTTTGAAATATGAAAATCTAGTTAACCTATTCTAAAACAGGAAATACAAAGGCCAGGTAGCAGACATTTCTCAGCTTCTCCATAGAAAGAGGCCTTGTCTCTCTTAAGTAGCTCTAAATAAAACATAATTATCCTAGAATTATAGGTAGATCATATAGATAAATAGTCCAATGTTAGAAGTTAGAATAGTGGTTACCATTGTGCATAGAGGGGAATAGTTCTAGATAGGGCCTGGAGAGGCTCTGGGGTGCTGGTGACATCCTAGTTCTTGTCCAGGCCATTCTGTCTGATTCATGCTCCAGTGTAGTCTCTTTGACTCCTTAAGTGGAAATCAGCCTTTAGCCTTCCTCTTATCTTTGTGCTACACTCCAGCACATAGATTTCAGAGCAGTTCTGCCACGTGTCACATGTTTGACTTAAATCCATTGTAGCCTCTTCCCTTACATTTAGAGATTATCTTGAAAGGAAGAGCAGATGGGTTAACACAACATAAGAGAGAGGCACTGATTGCTCTCCATTGTCCCCTTCCTCCATTTTGACACATTTGTTAGTGAGATTTTTTTTCCTAGAAGACTCATTAGTCCTTCAGGCAAATAGCTTCATGATGGGTAACCTAGGTTGGAGAGAGTGAAGGCTTACAAATCATTCCCTTTAAATCCTATAGCACTTTTGCATCTGTTGTTTTTATTATTTGATGCAAGATCACAAAGTCGGCTTCTGTGCTTCAGGTCAAGACAATATCACTCAGATTCTTGTGATTTTCATCAGTTAAAGATTACAGAAGTGAATTCTAAGGAACTCCATATAATCAAACTTTTCTTCTACCAGTTTTTATTGTTTTTTTTCTTCCTTTTGTATAGTTTACAGAATACTAACCTACAGTACAAGTTAGTGTGACATGACTATCTTAGGCAACATGAAGGATATAAAAAAGGACTCACTTTATGGTCACTGCAGGTATAGAAGATGCTAAAAACATATCATTCTATTTGAAAATAATCACGTTTTTATCAAGTTAATCAACTTGTTAGTTTGATATATGTTTCTTAGCAAGAAAAAATTGATACATTCTTTTCTAATTCTTTTAAAAAAATGTTGTACCTTCTTGAAGCTTAGGGTGACATTGCAAAGTACACATGACAAATTTCAGACTGAAAATGTTATAAAAATTTTATCTTATGGGATAACACTGTTATACCTGAAGGCTTATCTTCTATCATGGCAATGATGGTGACATTGCACCATTTTAAATGCATCTAAATTGAGATGATAAAACATGGCAAAATATTGGTTCCACAGAGAATTGCAGTAATTGCTCTGACCCTAAAGGTAACACGCTAGGAACACCAGGAAAGCCACAGAGCAGTGATAGTGCCTCCAAGCAGAAGCTACCCTTTTCATTAAAATGTTGCCATTTCTTCCTATGCCCTTTACTGTAATCACTTATGGCAATGGTTTAATCTCACTTTTATAGTTCTAAATAATGTAAATCATCACAAGCCACAATTAACATGAAGAATGTGAAGTACAATTAGTCACTGATTTATTGCTTCGAGTGTGCAAGTGAGGAGAATAACCTTGAGATATGCATAATAGATAGGGATAATGTCTTAAAGTTACTGGGATTGGGATCTAAAAAGTAAAACAAAAGCCGTAACTTGAACTTCTTGTTTTATTCCACATGATCTATTTTTCCATGGTCAAAGTGTTTGATAATTATCCAGAGACCAGAATTATGTATACCTCTTTACAGAAAATTACTAAAAGTTCTCAACTTTTGGCCTCAAGGGAAAACATACCATTAGCAGATTAATTCCTTTATTTATTGGTATACATTTTTCTCATAGGATTATCTTCACCTGCACAACATATGTGCCTCATTCTTTCAAATAATCCAGTTTGTCAACCTAATTGATCAGTCTACTATGTTATGCAAATAACCTCTTTCATATTATTTTAATTCAGAATATAGATGTAGTATTCAAAAAGCATATTTTTATCATATAATATTTCTATAACACCAGCTAGTTTTTGATACTTTACATTTTTCTTATCCTCAGATTAGAGCTATTTGCACCCCTTTTACACATTTGCACACAAACACTTGTATATTTATTATGTACCCAGAATCTAGAACACCTCAATTTTAGGTAGAAAATACATAAGCAATTCTAAAATAGTACTCTGCACCCAACACTAAGACATCCTCATTGCCTCTCCAAATCAGATCCATTGGTCTGTACTCTGAAAATTCAACTTCTTTGTTTCCTTTACAATGATTAAGTTTGGGGATTATTTATCAGGATCCCAGTTTTTCCAATACTCAAATTCTAATTTCTTCTTGTCAAGTTCTGTCCAGGACCAACCCCTTTCACCAATATCCCCAACTCCTAACCCCCTCCCATCCTTTGCCCTTAGTTCAAAAGTGACATAAGTTATTCACATTTTTATTGGCCTATATTTGTTAAATAACCCATCTCATTGCAAGGGAGCTGGGAAGTATGGTTTTCCATGTGTGGGAGGTGGAATATTAAAGGGGTTTTGGTGAACACACAGCAGTGTTCCCTTCATACAAAAGAAACTTAAAAAAAACAAATAACATCTATCAATCACTTTAAGTGAGACTTTAATCACATAGGAACAGAGTTTTTCTGAATGCCAAAAAAGCACTGTGTATGTTTCAGACATTGCCTACACACTTTGTAATACTTCATTTTTCCCTGTGGCCCAATGACAAATGTTTAATATCACCTTTGTAGTTATAAAGAATATAAATTAATAAGGACAGAATAACAGTGAGACTCCTGAACATTTTAAAACTTGTGTCATCTGAAACAATTCATGTTTATTCATCCAAAATTGCCTAGCCTGGGGGTGATTTATTAATTCATATGCTAATTAAATATAACATGTTTTTAATTTGCAGCAGGTAGAGGACAGAAAAGATTTGGAATAAGGCCAGTGTTTGAATACCAGGTACTACTAGTTATAATTAATCCGTCTGGTCCACAGTTTCCTTTATCATAGAACGAAAACGATTTCAGAATTACTGAGGAATAAAGGGATCAATGGATATGAACATTTCACTCTAGCACCTGACATATTCCACATGGATTAGTTCCCTTTCCTCTAACTTCTGAAGACTTTTTTAAGTTCCTGATTACTGGTCACATCTTCCAAATATCATTTGTTTCTGAATTCCTTGTTGCTATTCTCTGCTTGCCTGTTAGATTAATGCTGTGTCCAGTGTTGGATCTTTCTATCTATAACTTGCTTGGCCAGATTTCCTCCTGGCATGTGCTGCAGTATCTGTGCTCTGTGTGTGTTTCAGCCCTGGGGCAGATTCCACAATCTGGCCCTCCCAGCCTGCTCTACCATAGGGCCACAGTTAATGTGCCATCTTTCCCTCTCGAGGATTGCACTGAGAATATTTATACAACCCTTTTTGTACCTATAAGTCTCTTTAAATATTCAATGGTTTTGAATTTGCTACATGCTACAGAGAAAACAAAGAAACAAACATAAGTTTTATTTACTGTTTCATAAACTCTCCAAAGGTTTTGCATACATAGAAAGCCTATCACTTCCCAGTACTGCTTATGAGTTTTGAAAAGCTTCCTAATTTTTTCTAAATAGCAGAGATAGTAAAAGCATTTGTGGAAATACATCTCCTAATAATACAAACCTTGTTTTCCAAGATAATTTAATTAGCAGATCATTGTTATTCTAATTAAAGGAAGTGTAACTATACAGATGATAAATACTCTACTTGCAAATAATTCCTACTCCAGTTAGTTGGACTTCGCAGGGAAAAAAAAATAAAAATCAACAAAACAATTCAAACATACAGATAAGAACACATGCTGTTTTGAGAAATATTAAAGATAACTTGGTATATGTAAATTGGTTGTTAACATGCAAGCTTTTCTAAAAATTTTTTCTCTAGGGCATTTTTATGAAGCTTTTAGGTGCCTAGGTTAAAATATGTAGTAATCATATTTTTTTCTGCATGAGGAATAGGAGTTTATTCATATGGAGTCTGCAGAAAATATTGGGAATATTTTAATGATGTTAAAACATTTACCTGACAAATATGCAAAATTTCTTCTGTTTAATCATCCCTCTACTCCTGGGGCTCCCTAAGGGAGCTCTGTACATAGATAAATGGGAATCAAAGTATACTTTGTGATTATTTGGGTCCACTAAAATCAAGGCAAGGCAAGGCTCACTGGCAAAAGTTGAACTGGAATATGTGGCTTTATGGCTTTGCCTAGAACTCTAGTGGAGTCTCATATTTCTACCTTGAATCTAAATCTTGGCACTAGCAAATCAAGCCTCCCTGTGAGGATAGGTAAGCTATGGCTTGTCCTTAGAAAAGGTCCCAACTAATCTATTTAGCAATTGATGAAAAAAAAAGATGCCCTGCTTACCTGTGTACCATATAGGCACCATGGACCCCAGGCGAGAGAGGGGAAGTCAGAACTGATTCCTTTACTGCACAATCTACCTACTGGTAAAATGTGGCAAAATTATGCAGTCATGGATTCTGACCAGTCAGATAAAACAACAAGCAGGGCAGAATGGGCAATGAGAGTGGGCCTGTTTCTTTCCAAACTTCTATTGTGGTGGAGAAGAGAGGGGACTTAGTCACTTTACACAGCCCTCCTTCCTGTGTCCATTATTCCTTCCAGAGAAAATTACCCAGAAGCCTGTCACTGCAAAAAGCCACTTGAAGCACATTAGCAACTTTATTAATCTCATGTGTATATTACAATCACTTTTGCACTTTTTACTAGTTGAATTCTTTCTACCAAATAATTGCATGATCTTTTAAAATAATCCCTGTACTAAAATTTGTTATCATATTTGTGTTTCTCTGTGCAAAGTAGAAATTCCCCCATATGACATTTCCCTAGCATTAAGCCATTTAAGGATTCCAGATACATTCTATGTAGTCTTATGTTGAAATGTTGCTGACCCTTGCCTAAGGATATTACTGATTTTATGTTAATATTTCCTTTACATCGTTTATACTAAAGTTCACTCACAATTGAAAACTATTTTTGAATTACAATTTTGCTCCTTAAGTGTAAACCTGTATATTCTTCTTCTAAAAAGTTTTTTTCTTTATTTAAAATAATGAAGACTATTATCGGGGGAAAGAAACAACAATAAGATAATAGGCACACATGTGTCCATCATCAAGATTAAATAGATGTTAATATATTTGATTTTCTTAAATTTTATTAAAAAGAAAACAAAAATGATAGATGTAACTAAAGTTCCCATGCCATTTTTCTCATTTTTTTTTCTTGGGGTTTTTAAAAAAAAAATAAAAACCCATGGTCGACACATACATTTACATTTTTATATTACAACTTATAGTACACATTTATATTTCATTAAAATATCATTCTTAAATGTATATTTTAAAACAATATATAGTTTTTCATTGTATGTATTCTTATTTGACCTTGGAATTATAAATACTTTCCTAGTCATATGCATATCACTCATTTGTTTGCAGTACTTTGTAGTTTTATATTATATAAATGAATAATTTTATCCATTTTTATACCAAAGGAAAGTTAGATCATTTGTATGATTTTCTATTAAAAATGAGGCTGCAATAATTATCATTTTCTTTGTCTCCTTGTTCACAGGAAATACACAAAGTTGATTTGCTGCATGAAGGGATATGAGCATGATAAACTTTTCTTAGTATTGCCAAATTAATTTCCAAAGTGTAAAAATACAATTCATCAGCAAAGCTATAAAATGTCCCATTTCTTTACATTCTCACCAAATAACACGGAGTTCTCAGACATTAATTTTTCTCAGTATGATAGATGTGAAATGGTATCTAAGTGTTTTAATTTACATTTCCCTCTGTCTTAGTAAGAATAACTGTGTTTAGTTATTTTGCCCATTTTTGTGATGCTTCATCCCTCCTTTCTTGCCCATTTGTGGAAATTCTTTCTCTAATTTCTTTGTTTTCCTAAGAACTGTTTCCCTACACTGATGCAGTTATGATATTCTCATGGTTGCTTTCAAAGGATTTTCTGGTGTTAATTTTAGTGTCTTTTATTTATTTAGTGTATTTTATTTATATGTTATCAAGAACTGGAAATTTGCTGCCAATAGTTCTTTAAATATTACCGCTTTCTAATTTTCCATGGCATCTCTTTTTGGAATTTTAGTAGAGTTTCCCATATCTTTAGCTTCTCACTTTATTCACCATGTTTCTTAATTTCTACAACATAATTTTGAACTCTTTATATTTGTGCATTTCAGGTAATTTCATTAGTTTGTCTACTAGCTTATTTATTTTCTTTCTTCATGTTTAGTTTAATGTATGTATATTATTTTGATGATTATATTCTTTGCTTCTAAGAGTTTTAGTAGTTTGTAAAAAAACTTGACTCATATTTTTATATCTTCTTATTTTATTTCCCAATTATATAAATATATTATTCTATGTCCTTGATGTTTTGTAGTATACTTTTTTGGTATTCCTTGGCAGATTCTTTTATTCTGCAATATTTGAGGATTACTACTCTCTCTTTTCTTACTCATGGTATTGTTTTCCCTCACAAATTCCCTTGTAAGCTCTTCTTCAGAAGGCTTTTTTAGTAGTTATCCTGTGACCTGGGCAATTTTGTGTTTGATTCTGCCAGGTACCTTAAGGTTAGTGGTCCAGGATTAAGTTTCATGGTCTTTTCTAAGTTTGGAGGTATTGGAAATACTGCACATAGGATCATTTTATTTTATTTTATTTGTTTCTTTCTTTAATTTTTATTTTTATTGTAATTTAGGTTCTGGGGTACATGCACAGATCATGCAGGACTGTTGCATAGGTACATACATGGCAAGGTTGTTTGCAGCCTTCATCACCCATCACCTATATCTGGTATTTCTCCCCTCATTAACCCTCCCCAACCTCCCAAGCTCTGCTGTCCCTCTCCTAGCCCTGCCCCCAACCACAGCGTGTGATGCTCTCCTCCCTGTGTCCACATGTTCTAACTGTTCAACACTCACCTATTAGTGATAACATACAGTGTTTGGTTTTCTGTTCTTGTGTCAGTTTGCTGAGAATGATGGTTTCCAGATTCATCCATGTCCCTATGTAGGACAAAAACTCATTGTTTCTTATGGCTGCATAATATTCCATGGTGTATATGTGCCACATTTTCTTTATCCAGTCCATAGATGATGGACATTTGGGTTGGTTCCAGGTCTTTGCTATTGTAAACAATGCTGCAATGAACATACATTTGTATGTGTCTTTATAATAGAAAAATTTATAATTATTTGGGTATATGCCCAGTAATGGAATTGCTGAATCAAATGGTGTTTCTATTTCTAGATCCTTGAGGAATCACCAACTGTCTTTCACAATGGTTGAACTAATTTACACTCCCACCAACAGTGTAAAAGCATTCCTGTTTCTCGACATCCTCTCCAGCATCTGTTGTCTCCAGATTTTTAAATGATCACCATTCTAACTGGCGTGAGATGGTATCTCAATGTGGTTTTGATTTGCATTTCTCTAATGACCAGTGAGGATGAGCATTTTTTCATGTTTGTTGGCCTCATTGATGTCTTCTTTTGTAAAGTGTCTGTTCATATCCTTAGCCCACTTTTGAGTGGGTTTGCTTTTTTTCTTGTAAATCTGTTTAAGTTCTTTGTAGATTCTGGGTATTAGCCCTTTGTCAGATGGGTAGATTGCAGAAATTTTTTCCCATTCTGTTGGTTGCTGCTTCACTCTAATGATTGTTTCCTTTGCTGTAAAGAAGCTCTGGAGTTTAATTAGATCCCATGTGTCTATTTTGGCTTTTGTTGCCATTACTTTTGATGTTTTAGCCATGAAGTCCTTGCCTATGCCTATGTCCTGAATGGTTTTGCCTAGGATTTCTTCTAGGGTTTTTATGGTGATAGGTCTTATGTTTAGATCTTTAATCCATCTGGAGTTAATTTTAGGGTAAGGTGTCAGGAAGGGGTCCAGTTTCTGCTTTCTGCACACGGCTAGCAAGTTTTCCCAATGCCATTTGTTAAACAGGGAATCCTTTCCACATTGCTTGTTTTTGTGAGATTTGTCAAAGATCAGATGACTGTAGATGTGTGGTGTCTCTTCTGAGGTCTCTGTTCTGTTCCATTGGTCTATATCTCTGTTTTGGTACCAGTACCATGCTGTTTTGATAACTGTGGCCTTGTAGTATAGTTTGAAGTCAGGCAGCGTGATGCCTCCAGCTTTGTTATTTTTGCTTAGGATTGTTTTGCCTATGTGGGCTCTCTTTTGGTTCTATATGAAGTTTGAAGTGGTTTTTTCCAGTTTTGTGAAGAAGGTCATCGGTAGCTTGATGGGGATACTGTTGAATCTATGAATTACTTTGGGGAGTATTGCCATTTTCACGATGTTGATTGTTCCCAACCATGAGCATGGGATGATTTCCATATGTTTGTGTCCCCTCTTATTTTATTGAGTAGTGGTTTGTAGTTCTCCTCGAAGAGGTCCTTTACATCCTTAGTTAGTTGTATTCCTAGGTATTTTATTCTCTTTGTAGCAATTGCGAATGGGAGTTCACTCATGATTTGGCTTTCTGTTAGTCTGTTATTGGTGTATTGGAATGTTTGTGATTTCTGCACATTGATTTTGTATCCTGAGACTTTCCTGAAGTTGCTTATCAGTTTCAGGAGATTTTGGGTTGAGACGATAGGGTCTTCTAAACATACAGTCATGTCATCTTTGAGTAGAGACGATTTGACTTCCTCGCTTCTTATTTGAATACCCTTATTTTTTTCTCTTGCCTGATTGCCTAGGCTAAAAATTCCAATGCTGTATTGAATAGGAGCAGTGAGAGAGGGCATCCTTGTCTTGTGCCAGATTTCCAAGGGAATGCTTCCAGTTTTTGCCTGTTCAGTATATTGTTGCTTGTGGGTCTGTCATAAATAGCTATTATTATTACGTGAGACGTACCATCAATGCCTAGTTTATTGAGGGTTTTTAGCATAGTGCTATTGAATTTTCTCAAAGGCCTTTTCTGCATCTATTGAGATAATCATGGTTTTTGTCATTGGTTCTTTTTTTGTGATCAATTACGTTTATAGACTTACATATGTTGAACCGGTCTTGCATCTCTGCGATTAAGCCTACCTGATCATGATGAATAAGCTTTTTGCTGTTACATTCGGTTTGCCAGTATTTTATTGAAGATTTTTGTGTTGATGTTCATCATGGATATTGGTCTGAAGTTTTCTTGTTTAGTTGTGTCTCTGCCCAGTTTTGGTATTAGGATGATGTTGGTCTCATAAAATGAGTTGAGGAGGATTCCCTCTTTTTTTATTGTTTGGAATAGTTTCAGAAGAAATGGTACCAGCTCCTCTTTGTAAGTCTGGTAGAATTAGGCTGTAAACCCATCTGGACCTGAGATTTTTTTAGTTGGTAGGCTATTAATTACTTCCTCAACTTCAGCCTTTGTTATTGGTCTATTCAGGGATCCAACTTCTTTCTGGTTTAGTCTTGGGAGAGTGCAAGTGTCCAGGAATTTATCAATTTCTTCTAGATTTACTGGTTTGTGTGCATAGAGTTGTTTGTAGTAATCTCTGATGGTAGTTTGTATTTCTGTGGAATTGATGGTGATGTTCCTTTTATCATTTTTTATTTCATCTATTTGATTCTTCTCTCTTTTCTATTTTTTTTAGTCTGGCTAGTGTTCTATCTATTTTGTTGATCTTTTAAAAAAATCAGCTCCTGGATTTGATGATTTTTTGAAGGGTTTTTTGTGTCTCTATCTCCTTCAGTTCTGTTCTGATGTTAATTATTTTTTGTCTTCTGATAGCTTTTGAGTTATTTGATCTTGCTCCTCTAACTTTTTCAATTTTGATAATAGGGTGTGGATTTTAGACCTTTCTTTGCTCCTCATGTGGGCATTTATTGCTATAAATTTCCCTCTAGACACTGCTTTGAATGTGTCCCAGAGATTCTGGTATGTTGTGTCTTCATTCTCATTGGTTTCAAAGAACATCTTTATTTCTGCCTTCATTTCATTATTTATCCAGTCCGCATTCAGGAGCCAGTTGTTCATTTTCCATGAAGTTGTGCGGTTTTGAGTTAGCTTCTTAATCCTGATGTCTAATTTGATCGCACTGTGGTCTGAGAGACTGTTTGTTATGATTTCTGTTCTTTTGCATTTGCTGAGGAGTGATTTATTTCCAATTATGCAGTCGATTTTAGAGTAAGTGCAATGTGGTGCTGTGAAGAATGTATATTCTGTGGATTTGGGGTTAAGAGTTCTGTAAATGTCTATTAAGTTCACTTGGTCCAGATTTGCGTTCAAGTCCTGGATTTCCTTGTTGGTTTTCTGTCTCGTTGATCTGTCTAATATTGACAACGGAGTGTTAAAGTCCCCCACTATTACTGTGAGGGAGGATCAACAGTAATAGGGATGGGGGGCTGTGCCTGTGCATTCCATCTTGTTTGGTTCCGAGCCTCAACTTCCCACCACACCTTAAATTGTAGGAACTGAGCAGGAATAAGAACAGATTCTGCTAGCATGTTCCAATCATACGGAACAAACCTATAATCTAAAGCCAACTTTTTTAGTAGTGTTTGTACAAATGGTGAATTTGGGCCATATTGACTGATGCCTTATTTAAACTCTTTTAACAACTTAGCTAAAAAAGTTATGCTTTCACCCTGTTGTTGAGGTATGGTTACTGGAATCTGCCATGCCTCCATATAGCCCTCAGGCTTTGCCTTCTGAAGAGTGGCTTCTAGAGGACTCTTAGTTGGACCAGGCAGCATAGTACCAACTACCTGAGCTGCACATTTTGGAAGGGTTTCATTTTTCCTGTCTATTAAGCGGGCAGGAGGAGGTGGGCATTTGCTAACCTCACCAGGCAGAGCAGAAGGACGAGTAAAACTTGTTTGTTTCTGTTTTACTCTCTCCTCTTTTACTTCCTCTTTCTCTAAGTCCTCTGGCTCTGATTCTATGAATAAACTTTTACATTTTTCATCCTCCTCCAGTTCAGCTTCATCTCAGTTTGAAATGGCTCAAGAGGGGTTTTAACAAGTGCGCAAACAGAACAAACCAATATTGGGATCTTGGCTCCCTCTTTGGAGGCCTTTGTTAGATCCCTGACAATTCTTTCTCATTCTTCCATAGTTCATTTTTCTGGAAATCACGGGCAGAACTGCTCAATTGTATTAAACAGCAACAGCAAATTCTGAGTACTGAGCTCCACTCTGCACTTTTAACAGCTGTCTTAACAAACTCAAGTAAGCGTTAATGCTTACCTTCACCCTGACCCATAGTTACTCTGCTCTACTGAAGGACTCAGCCTACCTGCAGAGCTTCTTTGTTTAGTACTCGGGTGTCCTTTGTCAGTGCGTCCTCCGTTTCCAAGCTCCAGCATTTCTTCACCTTGATGGCCCCATGTTCGGCACAAGAAACTCTGGGGTACAGCCCTAACACAGGCCGCAAGGGCTACGAGGGCAGGCAGAGACAAAGGAATGAGAATGAGAGACTGTGTTAAAGAAACTTTTCAATGTAGTTTTGATTTGCATTTTTCTGATGACCAGTGATGATGAGCATTTTTTCATATGTTTGTTGGCCTCATGTATGTCTTCTTTTGTAAAGTATCTGATCATATCCTTTGCCTACTTTTGAATGGGCTTGTTTGTTTTTTTCTTGTAAATTTGTTTTAGTTCTTTGTATTCTGGATATCAGCCCTTTGACAGATGCGTAAACTGCAAAAATTTTTCCCATTCTGTTGGTTGCCGTTTCACTCTAATGACTGACTGTTTCTTTGGCTGTGCAGAAGCTGTGGCATTTGATTAGGTCCCATTTGTCTATTTTGGCTTTTGTTGCCAATGCTTTTGGTGTTTTGGTCATGAAGTCCTTGCCTACGCCTATGTCCTGAATGGTTTTGCCTAGATTTTCTTCTAGAGTTTTTATGGTGTTAGGTCTTATGTTTAAGTCTTTAATCCATCTTGAGTTGATTTTAGTGTAAGGAGTCAGAAAGGGGTCCAGTTTCTGCTTTCTGCACATGGCTAGCGAGTTTTCCCAACACCATTTGTTAAACAGGGAATCCTTTTCCCATTGCTTGTTTTTGTCTGGTTTGTCAAAGATCAGATGGTTGTAGATATGTTGTGTTGCCTCCAAGACCTCTGTTCTGTTCCATTGGTCTATATCTCTGTTTTGGTACCAGTACCATGCTGTTTTGATTACTGCAGCCTTGTAGTATAGTTTGAAGTCCAGTAGTGTGATGCCTCCCACTTTGTTCTTTTTGCTTAGAATTGACTTGGCTCTGCGAGCTCTCTTTTGGTTCCATATGAAGTTTAAGGTGGTTTTTTCCAGTTCTGTGAAGAAGGTCATTGGTAGCTTGATGGGGATAGCGTTGAATCTGTAAATTACTTTGGGTAGTATGGCCACTTTCACGATATTGATTCTTCCTAACCATGAACATTGAGATAACATCTTACGCCAGTTAGAATAGCGATCATTAAAAAATATAGCGACAACAGATGCTGGAGAGGATGTGGAGAAATAGGAACACTTTTACACTGTTGGTGGGAGTGTAAATTAGTTCAATCATTGTGGAAGACAGTGTGGCGATTCCTCAAGGACCTAGAAATAGAAATTCCATTTGACCTAGCAATCCTGTTACTGGGTATATATCCAAAGGATTATAAATCGTTCTACTATAAGGACACGTGCACATGAATGTTCATTGCAGCACTGTTTACGATAGCAAAGACTTGGAACCAACCCAAATGCCCATCAATGATAGACTGGACAGGGAAAATGTGGCACATATACACCATGGAATATTATGCAGCCATCAAAAACGATGTGTTTTTGTCCTTTGTAGGGACATGGATGAATCTGGAAACCATCATTCTCAGCAAACTGACAGAAGACAGGAAGATCAAACACCACATGTTCTCACTCATAGGCGGGTGTTGAACAATGAGAACACATGGACACAGGGTGGAGAGCATTACACACTGGGGTCTGTTGGGGGGAAATAGGGGAGGGACGGTGGGGGGTGGGGAGTTGGGGAGAGATATCAAGGGGAGAGATGCCAGATGTGGGTGATGGGGAGGAGGGCAGCAAATCACACTGCCTCGTGTGTACTTATGCAACAATCTTGCATGTTCTTCACATATACCCCAAAACCTAAAATGCAATAAAATTTTAAAAAAAAGAAACTTCTATTCTGTGTCCTCTAGGGGAGTGTAGGGTCCAGCCCTATAGGGTCCCGTGAGCCCCTCTCTACTGGTGCAAAGACTTGAAGCTGGAAATAAAGAAACAAGACACCGAGATCAAGAGAAAGAGAGTTTGGACCCAGGGTACCATGGCCAGCCAAAGTGCGGAGTCCGGCAGTGTCCATAGGGTCATTTTAAAACAAATGTTTGTAAAATATAGAGCACAAGTATGACTTAGAATAGAACATTTCTGTTTTCCATCAGATCCTATGAGAGACAGACAAGCAAATTTCCTTTTACACTTATTTGCACTCTTTCTCACTTATTTACAGCTGTTTAAATTTCTCCATATTATATTCAGGCTGCTCAGATCCACGTCTCTGCATTTCACAGGTCAAGGCCTTACCTTCTGACACCACATGACCAAGCTAACAGGTTAATGTGGTAAAAAAATTCTGACAACCACCCTCTCCTGCTCCACCTCCCATTATTCATTTTTTCACAAAGATTGTCTAAAGAGCTCTTGTTCTTGTTTTCAATTCCTTCTGCATTTCTTGCACCTGACAGTTTATTTATTTACTTCATTCTAATCTCAGCTTTCAACATGTAAATATGTTGTATACGGTTTTCTTAAATGTTAGTGCTTGGAAAGCCTGGAATTTACCATATTCTTAAAATATGAAGTCAAGTGACTCATTATTTAACTACTTTTATTGAACAATATTAACATAAGGAAGGAATACTTACTCTGATAAGCATAAAACAAAAGATTAAAAAACAGAATCTGTTATTGTGCAACTTAAGCAAAGTAACAGTTATATCCTCTCAGGTCCTTAAAGTAGACAGAAGCCTCTAGGCAAACTTAATTATGGGAAAAAAATGTCAATAGAAGCACACAACATTAAAATTTGCTTCTTGAATGCAGAAAATTCTTTTATAGAGAGAATTATCTTAAACAATACAGTCAATATTATTTAAAAGATAAGATCATAAAGCACTGAATTGGTTTTTATTTTGAAGAACAAAAACAGGAAGAAAAATTATCGCCTTTTTAAAAAAAATGTATTGGCTCAGCATCTTGGTCAAATTAGTCTCCTTGGGCCATATTGTCCTCAACTTTAAATTGAGGATGAGAATTGCTTGTTCTTCATAGGCTTTCACTTTAAAACAAGAATTCTCAGCAATAGAATTTTCAACTATAGATCTTGAATGACTTCATGACTGCCCACTTATGTTTTGAGGATGGAAGTATTTTAACTAACACAATTAGACCAGTCTTTGACACACAGTAGGCACAAAAGAATACTTTTCTTTAAACAAAAAACCATGAGATCCCAAAGAAAGAAAAAGGAGAGCTTTATTTCCTGTAAAGGGTTACAACCTGTGAGTTGGAAAATGAAGCTTCTGTCAAAAACCTAAAGCAGATGCTTCTGAAACAAAAGGAGGAAGCCTAGGATTTACACCCAATGGAGTTAGCTATACATATATATTCAATAGGCTATAGGAGAATCTATAAACATTTGTGAGAGAAACCAAACAGAGGATTAGTGAATAAACCTACATGATTGATTTCTATGTCCCATATTTAATTTGAGGTAGAAATTTAACATTAAAATGAAGTGAAACTTGGTTCTTGGTGTCAAATGGTGAATAACAGCACACAAAGACATCTTGCATGCAGCCTCCATGGACTTACCAGAACCAGCCTATGCTTGGTGGTCAGTTATCAGGGTGGAATGCCTTGTAAGGCTTGTCAGTTGTCATAGGAAAACTGAGAAGGGAGGGAGGTCGGCCCTGACATCCGGTGGTGTGTGGAGAAATCTTCCAGACATTGTTTTTCAGGAACTGGTTTCTGTTTGACAGTAGAAAACACAGTCTTGAAATGGCTATTCAGGTAGAGGAGTATTGAGATGTGACCGACCTCATATCTTACCAAATCTGAGAAATTTCATTTTTCAAGGTTTTTGGGGAGTCTCTTCTGCCACCAAGAGTCCTTTCATTCTGCCTGGGGGCTTGGAACTCTATTTTTATTTCACACTTGCTATTGTTGCTATTATTTTCTATTTTGATTATTTACAGCTGCAGAAGAAACAACACTACACTTATTTCCATGGAACAAGAAATATGTATTTAAATAAATGTTATTGCAAACAATAACTGTTTATTATACTCACGGATTCTTGAGGCCAGGAATCCATACAGAACATTGCCGATGTGGCTTGTCTCTACTGTTCTGCATCAGAGGCCTCACTTTAAAAAGACTCAGCATCTGGCTTTGACTAGAAAGTTTAGAGTCTGCAATTATTTATGGCTTTCCTCAATTACATAACTGGAATATGGTCAGGGAGTCACTTGAAGGCTGAAATGGCTGGATTTGCCAATGAGAGCAAATACATAAGGCCTTTTCTAGAGTTTCACAGCATGGTGACTGTCTTCTAGGAGGTAGCATCCCAAAAAATCTTCTGCAGAGTGAGCCCTCCAAGATGCCAAAGTAGAAGCAAGGCTTTCTCCGACTGATCAACTCATCCATGGTCAAGGGTTTGTTCTTTCTTCTGACACGCAAGGCTTTTTATCCTTCTAATCTCAATCATTGTGTATTGATTTCACAGTTTAAGACTTCAACTTACATAAAAATTATAGTGTATGCAGTAAGATCCGGATATTCTCCCATGTTATTCCCATGTGTCAGTGTATACCTGACCATTATAATAACAACAGATATTTATACTCTTTTATCTTTTTTTAGTAATTTAATATACAAAGTGTTTAACATCTCTATTTCTAAAAGCTCTTGTTTTTGGGTTATAATAACAAAATTTTTGAAGGAGTTTTTTCTTTCATATTTTGAAAAATAAATTTTTCATTTCTTCCAGAGTATAACCTCTAAAACTACTTACTGCAATTATATTCCAGGTCTCAGCCAGTGCCTTTTCCTCTCTCCTATAACTACAGTGCATAATTAGAACAAAGTGAATTTTGCCAGAAGAAAATGTTTTTTTCTGCACTTTACCAAAAATATCTTTCTCATTAGGCAAAGTCCATGGCCCATAGTGACTTCTTGGGGACACATGGCTATCCTCACATTGGCTGTAGGTTTCTAGTTAACCTGTTAATGCAATCTTTGTAGAAGATTCATGTACTTGACATTTACTGAGCTCCTCACACGGGCCAGGCATAATCCAAGTGGAAAATACAGATAGAAAAATGTTAAAACATAACAAAAAGTATGTGATTACATGATAAATATTAAAATCTGATATAATATATATTGCTTGAACACTATTTGCTAGTCAGCAGGCTGGGTAATTATATTCTGCAAGAAGTTTTCCTGTTTATGTAAGTAAAATCAAATTTTCCTCCATTTAATTATGGTACATTTCCTATGTTATTTGATAGATAATTATTGATTCCTTGCTTCACATTTAATAATTTATGTACACTTTTGCTTAAAAAAACTCATAATAAGTCAAATATCAAGCTTAAAATCCAGCAGGAGCACTTCACAAATTGAGGTATGAGTCATAAAAAGCCCAGGTCTTTGTTATTTCAAATATGAGGCTATGTCACAAGGATATCAGAAAAAGAAAGACTTGAAGAAAAATAATTGAAAATCTATATGTGTAAAACTGTCTTCATTAAGTCTCCACAATAAAGTTTTGCAATAGTATTTTCATTCATTTAATTTTTAGATTGTTAGTAAGGTATTCACCCAAGTCATAAAATGTTGACGCAAGAGTATGTTGTCTTCATAAGTGGACAGATAAAAGAAGTGGTGTAGAGGATCCACAGCATTAATAAATAGAAATGATTATATATAAACATACAGAATATTATACAAGAGACATGTTACATCACTGGAGATTTCAGTGGCTAATTAGAAAATAACATAGGAAACATTTTCTCTTTGGAAAAAAAAATAAGGTTGGGTTCCTGCCACATAGATCGCCAAATAAATTTTGGATGCATTAAAATTTGAAATGTCATAAATTATGTCATATACATACTAGAAGATAATAAGGAGTATCTTGAAATAAAATCATTAATTTGGCCATAATTTTTAAAGGTCTGTTACTTGATAGGCAGAAAGTCAAGTGCTGGCACTTGAAGGCCTACCTAGCTTTAATACTATATGCAAAATAATACATAAAACATTATACATTAATCAGATAAAATTTTAGTGATAGTCTCCATAAATAAATATAAGTAGCAAGCTGGGAAAATTTGCCAGTTATATAATAAACAGAATGTCTAACTTGATTCCACAATATTAAGGCTTTTAATTGGATAATTTATATCCATTTAATATTCTGAACTTTTTACAGTCTTGTATAGTATTTTGTAGATTAAATCACCCAAGTAATAGATGCTTATGGTATAATGATAGTAAGTTGATTTCTTTATATCTGAATATATATGGTTTCTTAGAAAACTTAAGTAAAATATTATTGCTCGTTTCCAGAATATTTTAATCACTTTTTAATAAATTAAATGATTATATGCTATGCTAACTTGAATATTATATCAATTTAGTTTCTATGAATATTTTTAAAAAATCATCCAATTTATTAATTTGCAAACTAGTCTTGAGGACTATAGGGCTTGAGTATCAACTGTGGAGAAGTAGAACCAGGACAATGGAAGGGGAAAGATAGAGAAAGATTGGCTGTGACCACCTTTGCTTCTAACAAAGCAGTTCTGCTTTATGTGTTTAACATATAAGGTTTCCTTATAAATACTTCATGGAGACAGAGGCTTCCAATACTATGAGTAGTAGCAATAGTAGTAGCAGCAGCAGTAGTAATGAATAAGCCTACTGTGAAAGGCTACAAAATGCTTCCTTCCCCCAATATCATGTCTTAATCTCTGAAATTTGTAAATGTTACCTCATTTGGAAAATGTTTCTTTGAAGATGTAATTAAGTAAAGGATATTGAGACAGGGAGATTATCCTGGATTACCTAGGTAGACCAGAAATGCCATCACATGCATTCTTATAAAAAAAAATAAAAAGAGAGAGAGGTAGGGGGAGGTTAGATTCAGAGAAGATCATGTGAAGATGGAGCAGAGAGATTTGAAGATGCTGATCGGGAAGGCTGGAGTGACCCAGGCACAAGACAGAGTGTCAACAACCACCAGAAGGTGGAAGAGGCCAAGAATAGATTTTCCACTCCCAGAGGATGTGCTAACCTGCTGACACCTTGATTTTGACCCAGGGACACTGATTTGGGAATTCTGGTCTTCAGAACTATAAATAATACATTTCTGTTCTTTTAAACCAATGTGATTTTAGTAATTTGTTATAGCGGCCTCAGGAAATTAATACAACATTAATCACCAGTCTACTCCAACACTACTCAATTTTCAAATGGGAAATTGAAGTCCAATTAATTGGAGAATCAGGGGAATAAAATCAACTAACTAGTGTTAAAATTTCAGAGTATTTCAAGTCTTGAGTCTTCAGAGTTTTAGTCTAATATTTTTATTTTCCTGTGATTTATATATATATATATATATGCATACATAAAATAAATTGAAGATTTATTATATATAAAATAAATTGAATATATATATTTAACATATAAAATAAATTAAATATATATTTTCTATATATAAATTGAATATATATATTGAATATATACGTTGAATATATATAGTTCAATAGCTTTTGGGTTACAAGTGGTTTTTGTTTACATGAATTGATTGTATGGCAATGAATTCTGAGATTTTAATGTATCTGTAATCTTTACATTGTGCTTACTACAATGTGAGTATTATTAGCAATGATATTAGTAAGGATAAACTGTGCTGAAATGATTAAAGATTTATTTTGACCAAACAAGTAAATTTTTCGCTATTTTTGGAAGGAAATTATTCTTTTTCCCACCTTTTTTCTTTAATTTTACTCACATATATAAATTGAATAGGCACTGGTGACTCAAACATAAGGAAATTAACAGAGATTTGAGTTCATGAAACTTGCCGTTGTAGTGGAGTAATTGACAATTAAGCCTTTAAATGACAAGTGATTTGCTATGAATGCACAACTCTAGGAGGTCACTACTAGAGTACATATTAACTGTGCCTGAGAGAGGGCGTCAGAGATGGTGACAGAAATATGAGAGGGGTAGGGGAAGAGAGAGAGAGAGAGACCGAGACAAAGAGTTTTCTAACCACTTTCAATGGGACTATAGAGAGAGCAGCATGTTTGCAGAACTTATCTTTAAGCAGCAAGGTCATGAATTGAAGAGTTGGCTGTCAATATTGAAGCAGAGTAGGGTTGACTGTGTATACAGTGTATACAGAAGACAGCAGGACTTCGTATTTCATGACCCAATTACACTAGTTACAGGTTTTTCAAAAGATATTTGTTGCAGGTGTGGGTTGCAGGCCAAAATTAGCCTGCACCCAGGCACAAAAAATAGTCAGATCCTTTTAGATATTAGAAGAGGGTGGGTGCAATGGCTCACACCTGTAATGCCAGCATTTGGGAGGCCAAGGCGAGTGATCACATGTGGCCAGGAATTCGAGAGCAGCCTAGGCAACATGCCGAAATACCACCTCTACTAAAAATACAAAAATTAGCTCAGCATGGTGGTGCACCTATAATCCCACTACTCCACGGCTGAGGCAGGAGAATCATTTGAACCCAGGAGGCAGAGGTTGCAGTGAGCCAAGGTCATGCCACTGCACTCCAGCCTGGGTGACAGAGTGTGACTCCATCGGAAAGAAAGAAAGAGAGAGAGAGAGAGAGAGAGAGAGAGAGAGAGAGACGGAGGGAGGGAGGGAGAAAAGGAGGGAGAATAAAAAGGAAGGAAGGAAGGAAGGAAGGAAGGAAGGAAGGAAGGAAGGAAGGAAGGAAGGAAGGAAGGGAGGGAGGCTCTAAAGGGAAGACTAACAAAACTAATTCAGTTCTTACAATAGATGGCAACTGTAAATGAAGGAAGAATGTTCTTTGTAGGTTAGAAATTACTGTGCTTACATTGCCTTTTGTTTCTTTTCTCTCTCTCTCATTTTTTTTTTTCCTGAAGAACAGTTTCTAGCAGACCAAAAAATGTTGGATGACCCCATCTCACCACTCACCCTAGGGAAAGTGCCTTCTATAAATTCAGCATTTTTTTTGTGTGTGTGTGAAAAAGTGGTATTTACTCAATAGAAATTATAGTTACTTGTATCATCTTTACCACTTTAAACTTTAAATATCACTTGAAACATGGACTGTTTTGAAGCAGTGATTACAGTATATTTTCTGCCCATCCTGCTAACACTTTATTTCATTGAATCAGAGCCAGCACACACAGTAAATATGCATCACTTTTGCTGTATTCTTGAGGATTCTGCTTTGTATTGTTAGTGAAAATAAATCTGAAAAGGAATAATAAATTGTTTAAGGAGTCATGTGCGATAACTCAGACAAGTGCATATACCACTGTTTTAGAGAATAACGAATGAGCATCCTATCTTATAATCTTTGAACGTGTCTTGGAACAAATAGTTCTGCATGAGTCCATAGATTTTTGTTCTCATTTTCAAAAGGGTGAGTCTCTTAACTTACTCCTTATTAATATAAAATTTCAGAGTGTACTGCCTTTGAAGCACAATCTGTTTATTTTTAAGAGTAGCATCCTGTTTTGGAACTTCTAAAATTAAATCATAATAGGTTATGACTGTTATGAGTATTTTAGATTTTTAAAATTTGAGATCAATATAAAAACGTAAAAGCTGCTCCTCAGGCAACTTTGAAATAATCTGCATAGATGTCAGAATGGAAGACATTTATGGATGTATGGAAGGGGAAGCCTACTGAGAAAATACATCATGAGTCAATAACAGGGTGTTATTGTAGCCATCAGGCTAAGGTGCAGGCATTGAAAATTGAAGGTGCAAGGCATTGAAAAAGTGTTACCAGGATCTATAGAATTTGACTCCATGACTCTGTAGCAATAGAAAGACCAAAATGACTGACAAAACAGTGTCCCAGCAAGAAGAAGACTGTAGAATAAACATCCTGACCTTTCTCTACCACAGTCCTCCCAGTTCTTGCTAATGCCTTCCTTTGGACATGCATCAATGTCAGCCTCCTGGAGCAAAGGCATAAGGTACAGAAAGATATAGAAGGACTAACCATTAAAATTTTTCCCAAGAAAGATGATGTCATCATACTCGGGGCTGTCATACATGGCTGTGTCCATTATGCAGTGCACAACTTCAAGAGGCACCATCCCCAAAGGCAGCAGTATGTGTGCACATTCTGCCTGTCTTGCAGGTATGACTGTGATTTATCAATCTTTGAAAGCATAATCAGATTATAATTTGTCTTTTTCACATACTAGCTAAAATTCAAATAGAAGGATTCAAGGCTATCATGATAGTGGACGACTCATGTCCACTAATTGGGACACAGCTGTGGCATAGGGTAGCCTTCCACAGGTGACTATTTCTTTTCTATTGTTTGTTTGTATATTACTAACACATGATTTAATGTAAGACATGATTTAATGCAAGACACAATTGGAACTCTTATCACATCAATAAGCATTTTATTATAGTAATATATATTTCATAAAACATATCATAGTATTTTATTATAAGCAATAATATTCTATTATCTAAAAGTGTGTGAAACAGACCAAAAAAAAAGTTCTCAATGAAATTCTAGCCTTGTGAAATTTAGTAAAGATGTTGGACAATACTGAATGAAAAACATAGGTGATTTCTGTAAAGAGTGTTGAGGAGATCTTCATCATTGTTGTTAGATTATTCTCCTTCAAATAGATATCAAGTATTTCTAATAGAATCATAATTACAGATAATGTGACACCTGATTTTTCTTTACTAATTCAATCATAAAAGGATTGGGGGGAACAATAAATTAATGAAGAAATAAAGTGGCGTCCTTTTCTGCTGATATAAATTTAGAAACATGATTTGAATACATATAAATTGTAAACACTTTAAACAATTGATTTTAACATTCTTAAAGCATTTATAGTACTTAGTTTTTATGGGAAACCAGATTCAGGTAATATTCTTCTGCTGGTTTAAACTCCAGCATATAAACTTTATATTTACAAAATATTATAAAATAGCAGCTGAATATAGAGAAATCAGCCATATGTAAAATTGACTAAGGATGTGTTTATTTAGCCTTCCATATCTTATTCAACAACATCATCTTTGTTTAGAGAATGATCAGGACTGCTAAAGGCAGTTTATCAAAAATTCACTGTAATGTCTACAGAAAGAATCTTGTTAGAGGAGAAAACAAATTTTATTATCAATTTTATGGCAAATAAAACCCTGATGAGGGTTAACAGAGAAGCCTTAGGGTCAGAAAGAAAAAGTTAATATACGCTGTGTGGGAAATATGTACCAAAGCTTTTTGTTCACTCAGTTCCATTGCATATTATGTAAATATGTGTTAAGGTACTTAAATAATGTTGGAACTACAAAATGCAATATTTCAAAACCTTACTTAACAAGAGAATTATAGAATATTATTTTTATTAATTGGCACATGACAGAATACGATTTGACACAGTATCCTCAAATAAAGAATATCTACGACATCAAGGCATTGAAATAATAAAGATATAGAAGCAAGAGAAAATTTTAATGTATTCATATTTCCTATTTCCTTAGAAAGAATTTCAATTTAACACTCAGATTTCTGTTCAAATGTCTGAAATAATGCATTAATGTTATACTGTCATTCCAAATTCCACCATGTGTCGTTTAAGTCTCAAAGTTCAATTAAAGTGACAAGGATGACACACATCAATAGTTAGGGAGGAAAAATAAAAAGTGAGGGAACTTCTAAATGACATTTAATTATGATCTCATGGTAGAAATTGTTCTACAAAGAAAGGAAATGCAATAGAAAGCAAGGTGTCATATTTTGGAATTTTCATCCTCAGAGACAGCCAAAAAAACCTGTAGCAAGGTTTGATTAAGTCTTCATGTTGTTCTTGACCTCATTAATGGAGTCAGCTGATGAATTTCCAGATCAATTTGTATGCAAATGTAACAGAAATAGTAATGCAGGTTTTCAACTGATCTGCCCACTTTCACAGACTATGCACTTTTTTCCTCTCTTGCCATCTTCATTTATTCACTAGATGATATTTATTGGTGCCCTCACAAAAGTGTCTTGAAAACTGATTATATGTAATAAATAAGAAAAGGAAAATGTAAATTTTTAAGTTTGTTATATATGAGAATGTGTGTGTGGTATTTAAATGCAGCCTAACTTTCCCTGAAGACTTTTATAGGGGTGATTTTCTTTACTCCTAAATTTTTCTGGTGCATCCTAATACACTGGAAAGTGACTAATCAGTAAGTACAGACCTTGGCACAGTTAAAGCCTATTCGGTTTGCTAAGTGGAAGGGGACATTTCATCTTATTACAACAAACAATATGAACCAAACAGAGATGTTTATTACTGATAATGAAAAGTCTACAATTATAAGACTTTTGTTTGTGAGAGTGGTGTATGTTTTTGGTATTATGGATGCAGTGTCAATCTGATATGATACTCATGTATGTGTTTCACATTTGTTTGATTTCAACTGTTTATTCGATTAAATTCAGTCAATAAATAATATATTGTGAAGTATCTAGTTATCATGTCATATTTTTTCATATTGTTTGATGTATTGTCTTTATAAAGGATATCTATAACACGAAGGTATTATTAGAAACATTAGGGAAAAATTAGTATTAATTTTGTATCATTTTATAAAGATTATACAAATCTGAACTAGATAGATGAGGTGAAATAAGCCTGAAAAGGGAAAATTTGAGAAGTTTACAAGAGAAAAAACCTGTAAGATTTGTGACTAGTTATGTATAAAAAAGTGAGTGGGAAAACCAGAGTCAACCCTAACTAAAGAATGCCTTTCTGGGACACCAAGGGTTCTGAGTCCCTGAATAGGGTCACAGGTTAAATATAGGGCTTACTGAAATTTACAGGCCTTTATGATAAAACACTTAAACTTCAGGTTGCCTTTTAATCAGACTGAGAATATGTGATTTTTCTCTCTTCCACCCAAGATCTTATTAAAAATGGTAGTAAACAATAATGAAAATAATGAGGTTAAAAATGAACGGAGCTAATGTTACCACAGAGTTAAAATGCTAAATCCTCACTTATGGCAAAAGTCAGTAGGTTACATTCACAGTTAATGAATTTATATTCACTATTATAAGTATCTAATGTAGCAATGTGAAAGTAACCAACAGAATAAAAGGGACAGAATTTTTTCTTTTTTTTAATGTATTAGGGATGGGACAAGGAACAGTGGAGCAATGCGACTTTTGCTTTTCTTATAAGGCCTTGTATACCACTGGATTTATAAACTCTGTGTGTGTGTGTGTGTGTGTGTGTGTGTGTCTGTGTGTGTGTGTGCACGCACATGTACACGTGGGTGTGTGTCTGTGTGTTTCATAAAATGTAATACTACTAAGGAAAAAATCGTTTTGCATGTACTGAAAATTCAACACATTCCTAAATATGCTATTTACTTTAAAACAAGAATTGCTAATCATACATTTAAACTTTCATCAGCAGCCTTAAAATTTACTAGTCAGTGCCTTTCTTGTAAATATTAATTATGTAAAAATGTTTATAAGGCTTTTGAAAAGTTAAATTATAATATGTTATTTTAATTTTAATTACATATTAAGAGATCATATATAATCCCTATAAACTTTTTGGCTCAGATGTGCTTTCAATTGTATGAAAATAAAATATCTTTACCATATTTTCATATTTTCAAAAAGCATCATTGATTTTTTTGACAGTCTAGTTTAAATTAGTGTGCAGATTACCAAATTCTCACTATCTCAATATTTTGGCATCATTTTCAGTAGCAGATCATTTAAAGTCTTTTCAATACCTATTAAGAAATGAGGTAATATGTTGCCCACTGTTCTTCAAGCATACTAAGGAATAAGGGTTCTCATTCAAATCCTCTTTATATTAACTTGTCAATCCCTGTCGATTCACAGAAAACCTCTACCAACCATGAGCCTGAAAAGTAATGCCTGCTATTAGAAGAGCTCAAGGCCCACAAACCTACCTTATATGCTAATATGCCATCATTAGAATGCCGTGATATATTTTGTTAACTTCACTGAAATATCTATTCATTTTAATTGCACAATTCAGTGATTTTCAGTACATTAACAGCGTGGTGCAAACAATACCAAAATCTAAATTTAGCATTTCCAACACCCAAAAAACATTGCGCCCATACACAGTCACTCCGAAGTCCCACATGAAGCCCCATATCACCACCAATCTACTTTCGGTCTCTATTGATTTATGGTCAGTTCATTATGAATAACTTGAAATTAGACATTTTCAGTCAACTTGAAGTTTGAAGCCTGTTGTTCAGTTAAAGGATTAAAATAAAATAATTTCTCATATCTTAATTTTGCTTAGAATTTATTCAAAAAGCAGTCTAGAATCCATGAATACTCAAAACTAGCTGGATGACTGGCAAATCATCATCATAGTTGTATAAATTAACCAGATACAACCCTTAGGTTAATCACCTAGTCTGTAAAATACTGATTCCTTGTCAAGTTTTCCTTACCTTTGAAAATCAGATTCAGTTTTAGAACTCTGTTTGCAATTAGTAAAAATCAGGTTTTTTCTAAGCATAAATTCATGTATTCATATGCATACTTTGGGAAATAAGTATATTGATAAGTTGTCCCTAAACTGAACAGTTAGACTAATTGCGACCAAACTCTTATAAACAGTGATGTCGGTGTTCCCAGTGTAGTAGTAACAATTTCTGCAAATTACTAGCTAAAATTGTTATTTTATAATTTATTCAAATCCAATGAGAATAGTTTGGATACATTGGATTAAGACCAATATACTAAAACAATACATAAATCTTGCTTTTAAAAATTATGCATTGCCTGGGTAATGGCTTTGGCAAAATAAGCCCATTAGTCTACTATGTTTCACTGCACAGCATGAGTAAGAAAAAAGTTGGTCATTCCCAAAGCTGAAATCTTGTCAGCATCACTGTAGATTTATGAGGCAATGTTCTAATCCCTCATGATTATCCGTCTTGTTCTCCATTACTGCTTCCTCAAGGAGGCTGTTTTTTTGTGTACTCCTCATGTCATGCTCAGCTGAAGTATAACTGACTGGAAGACCACCTACACATATGGTGCATTCACACGCAAATGAATGGCTGCTACAAAAGTTGTAGATCCATTAAGAAGAGCATTAGTTTTGATGTTATTCATTTATCTATCAAATACACTTAGACATACGAGTACTCTGAAGGCTTGTTTACTAAGAGATGGTGTTTTACTCTTAGATAGGGGAAATGAAAGACGTTGGTGCTGTCAATGAGTTTAAAAGCTTTTATACAGAAGCCTGAAAAATGAGAACTCACCTCATTTTTCCATTGTCTGTTTTGTGGCATTTTCAAAGTGAATTCTTTCAGCAGGCATTTTCATGTTATGATCAGAAAGACAACACACCCTTACTTTGTGTTGCTGTATTCCATCTAAAAGAGAATCATACAGAAATTTAAGTCATCAGTGACTTAGATATTTCCAATTGCAGGTAGTCTTTTAAAAATAATAAAATATTATAAATAGATAATTAAAAATATCGGTTTTCATTTAGCAGTAAAAATGTGCTAAATTTGATGTGATAAGGCATAAGCGGGAAGTGAGGAAGAACAAGTCAATTGAAACAGTCATCAGTAGCATGATCAGGTTTGCAAAGGAGAAGTATAGATGTTGTCTAAAAATATAGTAGGGACATTCATGCTGATATGAAGAGTCTTGGAAGCTCTTTGGGGAAGTGGCAGATAACTCTAACTCTGAAGATTAACAGTTAGTAATGAAAGGAGAGGAAGATGAATGCTCAGACTTTAGAAATTGGAGTGAATACTTGGAGACAGACCATCTACCAAATAACAGTCAATCTTTTCGACATAGCCTTCAAAATAAACTCATAATATTTTGATATTACTTAACAATGTTATCATCAAAAAGTTGATAATTCTTAGTGAGACTAAAAGTGAAAAAATATGTTTGAAACAGTCATATACAGATAGGAATGAATATGCATAGTTAATTGTCTAATGACACACATTATACTAGTTACTTTAACACAATACCTACTCTATTAGTAATATATTAATACTCTAATATAGACATAGACAGTTCTATTAAAATACTGTCATGCATCATTTAATGATACATTCTGAGAATTGTAGCATGAGGCATTTGTCATTGTGTGAACATAATAGAGTGTACTCACACAAACATAGATAGTATAGCCTAATATACACCTAGGCTACACCCAGGCATTGTGGTATAGCCTATTGCTCCTAGGCCACAAACCTATACAACATGTTACTAGATTGAATACTGGAGGCAATTTAACACATGGCAAGTATTTGTGTATCTAAGCATATCTGGCTATAGAAAAGGTACAGTAAAAATACAGTGTTATAATCTTATGGGATCATAGTTTCATATGCAGTCCACTGTTGATGGGAATGTTCTGCGGTGCATGACTGTTTATGTCTAATTCAGGGTACTCTGCATTAACATTGCATACTTCATAATCATGTAATAATTTCAAGATGCTTGAATCCATCATAAAATAGCCAACTTTTCTAAGTATCTTATTTGGATTTATAAACAGAATTAAGAATAGTTATTGAATATCCTGACTCGTATTTTATTTTCATAATAACATACATTTATTCTGTGCAGAGTGTTTTCACATTAAATAAAAAGTCAAAACGGACTCAAAAAGTAAAATGTACATTCCCTGTTCTACTAGCTTGTTAATTGTTAGTGATGAGTTTTTTCTAGACTTTCAAGTATATGCAAGTTTTGCCTTTCTAAGTTATATGACATAAACAATTGGAAAGTCTGCTTTTTCACTTCAACTTAAATAAACACTAGGCCAAATTATTTAAAATCTTGTTAGAAACTTTGAAGAATAAAGTAACAATTAACAGGATGGTGCTCAATTTTTTTTAACCATATTGAAACACAGGCTTAATGTAGTTTCTCTAAACAAAATTGATAAGAGTACGAATAAGGAGAAAAACGTTAAAATTAATGGTGTATACTAACAAAAGGTTTTCTAATATGGCTTATTTAATTTTAAGTTAACATTATTTAGCTAAGATTTAATGTTAATTGTAAATAATAAGCAGCGTTTTTTTTTTTCCAATTTGAGTTAGTGGTCACACATTTAATATGCATAGGAGCAATATATTAAAAATAATTTGAGAGCCAAGAGGAACTGTAGGACACCGCGTGGTTCCTCTTGTTTTTGCATGTGGTAGGGTGATTCTCAGGTTCTTTTAAATATTATAGTCATCAATTCCAGGCTGATACACAGCATTTTGAACTCCTAATTTTTCTTAATTTCTTTTCAACATGCTTGTGACATTTTAAAATTTTATATAAAACAAATATACCTTGAGCTCACCTATGTTTAGTCTTTGATAACACTTCGTTCAGAAGATCTCTACTTTCCCCTTTGCTTTCTTTCTAACTTTCCAGTCTAGACTAGTATATCTATGTTAACACTCTTGCCACATTTTGACACAGGTTACAATGCTCCCCTCTTACCTCTTACACAAATGGAACTACATTTTTACCTCAGATGTATTTATTTCTAGCTCAGTGGAATGAATTCAAATGAATTTTAAACTTAAAAACATATGCACATTAAAATATTCTTTCTTTAGAGATTTAAAAAGAAAGGCTAAATTATATTACCAAAGACAATTATCAATATATTCACAATCTCCCTTCTTTCTGTCTGCTTTTATTTAATAAGTTGTGCATCTACACAGAGGCAGCCACTGAGTTGCAATACAACAATTTCTCAATTGACTATTCCTCTGTTATCAAAACCTGAATAAAACCATTCATTCTGAGTTCCCAAGGAGTCATCCAAAGGTAAAAAGTCTTTAGGGTGGGAGATTGAATATACTAAAGGTGCAATGGCCAGACAATATATTATAACAGAAAGCTGACCTTCAACTTCTGCTAACACCAGCCCCAATACTTGGGCCAATGAATGTTACTCTCCCAGTTTTGAAATTTTTTTGCAAACACCCCAACTCAGAACCAACCAGAAGCCAAATACGTTTCCCAGATTAATTATATGAGATGCTCTGTTTTTCATTAGCCTTTCTCCAGGTTCCCCATGACCCCTGGCTCTCATAGCGTATACCCAGAGCCTTCTCTTTTTTCACTATTAGGCTTTCCCACTCCATTGCTTGCTTTAAATGTCTGCCAAATGCAAGTGATGGTGGCTGAACCCCTTTATACAGCAAATTCTGTATAAATCCCCTCTGTTTGTTTTCATTTGCTTTGTCTTCATTTATTTCCTTAAGGGTTTGTTGGAAATCTGTGATGCATGAAGGAGGGACGAATCAGGGGCTATTGTCTCCAGATCCAGCACATGGATAGGAGACAGGGAAGGCTGGGCAGAGACATTTTGCAGTGTCTAATAGCGTCCATCTGGACTGCCCTACAGATGTTATAGGCAGCTTTGTCAGGAATGAAAGGATCTTTCTTAGAGAAGAAGGGGAAAAGAGAGGGCCTTACTGAGTTGTATAAAAGGAGGAATGGCTTAGTCCAGAACAGGGCCTTGTAGAAACTCAGTACAACTATTACACACACAATATTAGGCAGCCACCTTGCCCAATTAACTCCCTGTATTTTCAATACATTCTTAATTCTTCCTTTTACTTTTATTGGATATAAGTCCTTTGTTATTTACAAGGTTTTCAAGCATTTTCTTTCAGTCTGTGGCTTGTCTTTTCATTCCCATGAATGTCCTTTGGGAATTAAAAGAACATGATCTAATTTAACATTTTTCTTTCATATTTTATAGTATTTGTGCCTTCTTTCTTTCTCTTCTCTTTATGGTACTCCAATTGCATTCATGGTATTTCATTTGATACTGCCCCAAAGCTTATTGGCACTCTATTCACTTTGCAGTCTTTGGTTGTGTTTTGTTCTGTTTTGTTCCCCCTTCCCCACACTGTGTTTCATTTGGAAATTTCTACAACAAATTATTTAAATTCACTAATGTTTTGTTCTTTAGCTAAAACTTGAGGCAATCTCTCCACAGAACTCCAGCAGTATATTTCTCCAGTGTTTTGTCCTTCAAATTCTATCGCCTTGTCCTACACAAAAACTGAACTTTGGTTGGGCGGTGTGGCTCACGCCTGTAATCTCAACACTTTGGGAGGCTGAGGTTGGGTGGATCACCTGAGTAAGCAATTTGAGACCAGCCTGACCAATATGGTGAAACCCAGTCTCTACTTAAAATACAAAATTAGCCGAGCATGGTGATTCATGCCTGTAATTCCAGCTACTTGGGAGGCTGAGGCAGGAGAATCTCTTGAACCTGGGAGGCCGACATTGAAGTGAGCTGGTTATGACATTGCACTCCAGCCTGGGCAATAAGAGTGAAACTTCATCTCAAAAAAAAAAAAAAACAAAAACAAAACAAACAAACAAAAAAACCTGAACTTAAGTCACTTCAACAGAGCCAGCCTGCCAGCCTCTATTTGAATTATTCTTCTCTGACTATGGCTCTACTACGTAATCTGAAGGACTCTAAGGGCTCAGCTGATTTGTTCCCCTTTCTCACACGTTAATATCTTGGATTAGCTCAAATTCAATGGCTGGCAAATTATTTCATGGATTTCATTCAGTTTTCTGATTTTTTTAAAGACAGGAGGGTAAATCAGATTTCTATTATTCCATTATGGCTGGAAGTAGAATTCCTAGGAACTCTTCTTAAAATGCACAAATATTCTTCTACTTCTTTCCTTTTTCTTGCAACCTGATTACCATTTTACTTTGACTTTGAACTAATTTGAGGGTTTTTAGGTAGACAAAGTCAAAGTACCATAAATAAATTATATATGTGAATTCTTACACCAATGTGTCAGTCATTTATTTTTAGGTTTTACTTTAATGGGCTAAAATCACTATTTGTTTTATAATGATTTTAACTATCTATGTTTATTCCTATTTTATCAGTTAATTTTTAAAAATAGATTTGTGCAAACTTAAAGGCATTCCTTCTGTCCTTATCTGTTGCATGTTAGAAACTTAACCAGTTATGTTTATTATATAACTGGTAATATATTTGACAAAATTTTAAAAAACAGAAAAATGTAAAAATACTGTTCCATGTAATTAACTTGAAACTCTCTTCTTTTCTTTTTCTGCTTACAAATGTATGTGTGACAATATAATTATTGCTTATGTCTCTAATTATATATAAAGAGCTATTGTGGCAGTAAATTTCCAGTGCTGACAAAAAAGGTAGACAGGATCAAAATAACAATTACTTTTTTGTATTTACAAGAACTTCAATATTACATCCTGGTGACAAGCTAGCTAACCTATATATTACCTAGAAACTATTTGGGTCAGGAGAGAAAACGAAATTAACTCTTCCACAAATCACTGACTGGGTTTATGCCAAGTATCCTTTTAACTTGGTGTTCCTAGTAAATAGAAAAGAATATACAGATAATTTTTAAGGAAATGTGAACAGAAATTTGTAGTTTTTAAATATTTTACTTAAATTCTAGGAGTAAAATTTCAAGCTATTCACACTCTGTCTGCAGGGTACATCAACATCCTCTGCACTGTATTATACACATCTAAGGCAAATGGTAAATTTGTTAAATCAAAACATCTTTGTACCTTATGCTCATGAGCACAGAATAAAAATAAACAACTCATTATTGCTCATTATTCATTGTTTGTTACTTATATTGTTTTTACTGATATCTATGAATTAAATTTTGTTGATTGAAATTTCTTTATATTTTGTGTATTCACTCATTCAGTCAATATTTCTTATGGACCTACTCCGTGACAGCTACTGTAAGAACTGCAAATATAGTAGTCAAAAACGGCAAAGAAGTATCTTTATGAAATTTTAATTCTAGTTGCTTAAGTGGCCAGTCAACAAAATAAATAATATAATGCATCATATTATATTACTTGCTACTATATGTTCCATTTTACTTCCTTCCATTTAAGACACACTCTTTCGGTAGCTGATGACAATAGTCCAATTAGGTATAGCTACTGCCCTAATAAAACTTAAATTCCTTTTACACCTACTAAACAATTTGCATGGGCATATGGTCGACCAGACTGTTGCTTTTCTGCCTGGGGATAAATCTGTACCTTCCTTTCCTCATTCGTTGAATTGGGCTTACTACACTGCAAAAGTGGCCTATTCTCACCAGCAATTGAGAATGTCATCCTTTATCAACTCATTCACCAGGGCGTCTTTTGAATCATACTAAAATAGATTGTTGGTTGTAACTAGATTTACAATCATTCTCCAGTGCGCTCAAATAGATTGTTGGTTGTAACTAGATTTACAAACATTCTCCAGTGTGCAGACTCACATTTTGTAGTTAATTAATGATGGGACATGAATATTTGAACTTATCCTTTTCTTTGTTTCCATAGTCTTAACATTCTCATTTCTTTTTATACCTCCCCTTTTGTGTTCAAGCTTCACTTTTTATTTTCTGTACATAGTTACTACAGTTAGAGCAGTACAATCTGATCCTTTTATTAAGGAGATTTTAAAAAGCAACATATCTATTTAGTCATAATTACATTGTGGGGTTTTGTATTGTTTTGTTCTATTTTTGGTGATATATTTAAGTATTCTTTGTTTTACATTAACAATACTCTTTTGTACAAATCTGCTCAGTTTTTAAGAAAAACTGTTACAGAGAAAATCATGAAAATCAATATGTAGTCAATGCATATTTAATCAATATAGTCAACCATGTTTGTAAATCACAGACTCATTTTCCCCTCTTGACTGTTAGCTACTGTGTGTCCTAAATTTGAGGACAATTTTGATTTAAACAATGTGCCCTACTTCCAGAAGAAATATTAGACTTTTATGTCCTGGTATTTAATTTGGAAAATCATATCATCATTCCTATAAAATGAGATTAATAAATGTACCTTAGATTCAGTGACTCAGTATGAGATATAATTCCTATCACATATAGACTAGAATAAAGAATAAAATGAACAGAATAGTTTAAGCATAGTTGTCTGTGTTTTTTGAACTCCCATAATACACACAATTGGACATTTGAGAATATTGTCTCAAACCCCAAAATTATTTTCAAATGAGAGACATTTCTATATGCTCATATTGATGTTAATTATTTTCTCAGTATTGTTCCTAAAAAGCACAGGTAAGGGTCGAGTAATTATGGTACATAGAATAGATTACATTGTTAATGGCATACTTTATCATTTATTTATATTTTACCAGTTTTTATGTGAATATTAGTGAATGCAATTGGTATTACAAAAGAACATACATATTTTGTTTCAAGGAAATTTAAAGGAGGCACAGAATATATTATATAATACATTGCTATTGCAGGTTTATGACAGGTGAAATAGGTACTTATAATTGCATAGTTTTATTATATTCAGTGGCTGTAATTTTTATTCTTATGTGTCAACTTTGTTAGGTTATTGTACCAGCTGTATAATTAAATACAGATCTAGGTGTCGATGCAAACCATATTTATTTTGTACATGTAATAAATGTCTACAATTAATTGACTTTAAGTAAAGGAGAGTACCTTCAATAATATGGGTGGGCCTCATTAAACTAGATGAGGGCCTTAAGGGCAACAACAGGTTTCCTAAAAAAGATATTCTATCTGCAGATTTCTCAAGACAAGCACCAACTCCCAACAAAATTTCCAGTCTGTCAACCTATTCTACAACTTTCATACTCACTGTCCTCCCACAATGGTGTAGGGCCAATTTCTTAAAATAAATCTGTCCTTCTCTCTGTATCTGCATTCTAATTGTTCTGTTTCTCTGAAGAACCCTAATACTGCAAATATTAGAACTGGAATAAAAAAGAAGTAACATAAAAAATTATTCCATATTTTCTTTTTTGAGACAGAACCTTGCTCTCTCACCCAGGTTGGAGAGCAGTGGTGCAATCTCAGCTCACTGTAGACTCAACCTCCCAGGCTCAAGCAATTATTATGCCTCTGCCTCTCTAGCAGCTGGGATTGCAGGGGTATGCCACAATTCCCAGCTAATTTTTGTATTTTTAGTAGAGACAGGGTTTTGCCATGTTGGCCAGACCAGTCTCAAACTTCCGGCCTCAAATAATCCACTCAGCTCAGCCTCCCAAAGTGTGAGCCACCATGCCCAGACAAGAAAATTATTTTATTATATTTAGAGAATATAGATTATTTAGCAGACTTACAAAATAAGTTAAATAGACTTGGAAATTTTTGAAATTATATGGTAGTTATGAAGATCTTATATAATTATTCATAGAGATAAATTCATATTATGAAAATTTTCAGGAATTCTTTTCATAGCAATATATAAGATGAAGCTATTTATTATTAACACTATAGAAATAAAAATAGTTCACACATTTCATCCTAGTATAGAAAAGAGAAGAGAGAATAAGACATCAGATAAACAAATGGTCAGGCTTACGTATTTCAAATTCCCACATAATTGTAGAATTAAACCATAATGGGCCATTAGAATAAGAGAAAAGCCCAAAGCGCCACCATATTCTTAGAGTAACACAAAATCTTTCATAAATGGCTGAGAACTCAAGTACCCACAAGCACCAGGTCATGCAAGCCTCCTGTCGCCCATAAATAGAGATTACACTTTTCAAAAGTGCAGTTGAAGGTTAGCATTTATCTGAAAGAAACTGAGTAACCTGGAAGACACCTTAAACCAAAAGAAAAGACAATATATCAAACTGGTAAGTTAAAATTTATACTCCACCTTATGAGAAAGGTGAGACCTGTTTAGAAAACAAAAAAAGCTTTTTCTTCTTCATATCTGAAAACAAGTATAGTACATTTTAATTCAATCAAAATGTTTGTAGTGAAATAATTCAATAGATCATTATTGAAGAACCAATTCTCTACCGTTTGACATATTTAATTGCTTGACAGAGAAAAAGAATAATAAAGTTGCACATTAGAACTCTTAGAAATTAAAGTATGTCAACACATACTTAACATCTTATTCTACCTCCTAGAATGTTAAATGTAAGGGTTTTTAGTAAATACACTCGTGATGACCTCTGAAAAAATATATCTATATATCTATATAGGTATACACACATACATACATTTACAGATACACACACATACAAATACATTTATTTCCTATTTTATAAAGCATTTCCCAAATTCAGTTATACAAGAAATTTTATGAACTCATGAGAAATTCAAACTCTATAAGCCAACTTAATGAGGATAATGCTAAATATGTATACTTAATCCAATTGCAAAAAATAGTCTGCTTTTAGTCAGAAGAGGAATTTAACTGGTTATTTTAGAAGGCAATGTTTTAATTTCTCAACATATGAACTATTAAAAAGCTGGTGATAAACATAAAAACCAATTCTCAAAATTCTATGCATCATCTTCTCTATCATATAAGCAGTAAAATATTTCATAATTTTGACCTTCATGGGAAAAGCCAATGTTTAAAAATTACGAATTTCTTGAATAGCTAACAAACATCAGATTGATTTACTGTTAAAACAGGTAAGAATGAGAGAGTATTACTACCAGTTTACAATTTTTAAAAGAAAATTTTAAATAGAAAACGACATGAAAAATATGAAATTGTATTATCTTAGTGAGAATGCACACATCTATATATTATAAACTCAAATTTATAGCATTAGTTATGTAATAATTAAGAATGATGAAAATATGTTGAGAAATAAGACAAATTTAACTTTACAATGTGGGATGAGAGTTACCACTTTATAGCAGTTTATAATTTAGTATATTTCTAATTTTGATATGATTTTACAGTAGCAAACCCTGATTGAGAGACAGAAATACTTGGAAATGCATATCTTTCTCTTTAATAGCTCACTGTACAATCTTATATTAACATTAAAAATTCAGAATTTTAAAAAAGGAAAATCATTAATAATATCTAACAACTTCGTCTGTTCCTTAATAATTGAAGCAAAATCCTTAAGAAGTAAATTTTCTGGAACTAGATAAAGAGGTTTTCAACCACTCAGAGCTAGAAAAATGTATTTTTTCCAATTTATCTTAAATATTATATTTTTCAATTTTATCTTAAAATACGTATCTTACTGCTTACTCTTATAGACACTCTTAAATTTACTTGAGTAATTTCAATGTTATTACTAGTATTTTATCTGCAATTTAAAGCATAGATCTTTGCACCCTGTAATTGTTAAGTGTGCTTATTCGGTCTATTCAAAGGCAGATATGGAGTTCCTTAAAATTATAATAAACAAGAAAATTATAAGCATTGTGGTTCAAGGTTTTGGACTCAAAAATGTTAAAAAAAAAAGTCAGAAAACAATAGTAAACAAATGCAAAAAAATGTAAAAACAAATGTAAAAAAAAGTCAGAAAACAAAAGTGAACACAAGGCACTTCTAGTAAAAAGATAAAATTGTTATTAGAGGATTAAAATGTTGAAAATATCATTTAAGCTGAGAATCAAAGAGCACTAGCTTTCTTGAGATAACAGAAATATAAGACAGAATCATAACTCAAACACCAGAGCTAATTTCATTTCAAAGAAAGCTAAGACTAGCTTCAGATTGAAACTAAAATTATTTAAAAAGCAGAAAATGGCCATAGGATAATCATCTTAGTATTCAGAGAAATGTAGGTTAAATACCTGGGCCAATCACATTCTTTAACTTTTCCAGTGTACACAACTGCTGACAGCAGCCTGCCTAAGACATTTATGTGAGTTTAAAGGTTAAAAAACTAAAGAAAAGGATATTTAAGCTTAATTACTTCCATATAAAAAAAATGAGATACTCAAAAAACAAAAAAGAAGACAGCTCAGCCCAGATGTAACATTCACTACTTAATCCAATTCCAGAAGAAAACTCTTCTAGAAGAAAACTCTTCTAAAGTGATTATGAGAGTTCCCAGTATGCCTGCCTTTAGAGATCTCTACCTGTTGACAAATCTCTTCAACTTTGAGTGAGTTGTCAGTTGTTTCATTCAAAGGAGAGACCATTTTGTGAAACTAAAAAGATAATTTACAGCACATAATTATCCTAGTCTTTCATTCAAAAGCATGAACTAAGACATCAGGAATTTGAGGGCAGCTATGAGCATGAAATAGATGGACCAAACTGAGCACACAGAACAAATGACCCTGAAAGAAACAGACTTATTTCAGGAAGTAAAACAGGATATTAAAAACTCAAGTTAGTATCCTTTGAGAAATGCAAGAAGACATTGTATCTCTAAGAAAATAACCAGCTGTTATGAAAGAGCAACCAGAGAATACAAATATTTCTTAGAAATTAAGAAATGATAAAAATCATTTAAACAATTAAATGAAAAAAACTGAATAATAGAATACATAAGACAAAAGATTAAGTAGATAATCCAAGTATTAAACATGAAGAAATTTTTCATAATACAGAGAAAAAATGATAATGATGGTAAATACGATAGATAAGTTAAGATACATGAACGCAGAAGGATACGTTAATCTAATTAAGGTGAAGAAGTGTAGAGAGAGTAGAGAGAAGATATAACTGATGAAATAATAAAGACAATTAAATTGAAAAAATCAAATTGCATATTAGTCTTCATATTTGAAAGGTCAATGTACTGAGAAAGTAGTCTTTCTAGTGAAGTTTCCACACACACAAATATATATATATATTTTTTATATTTTAAGGAAAGGGCAATCAGATCAAAGTCAAATTTCTCATAATAATACTGAATCACATTGCATTATATTCTTTAAAACATTTGAATGAAATTTAATCTATACAGTTAATTATCTACTCTAACTCTCAAATAAGTATACAAAAAAACAGACCTTCTTGGACGTGTAAATTTACCATCCATTGAATATATGTAAAGTGTGTGTGTGCGTGTGTGTGTGTGTGTGTGTAGATTTCAAAGTTGCAAGCCTGTGTAAAATATTAAATAATAGATTTTCCTTAAATGGTAGAAACTGAAACCTAAAAGAAATGAAGAAAACTGGACACTTTAGATATTTTGCATTTGACAGCAGAAATTAAGTGAAATGAGATCATAATTTTGTCTCCATGGGTCTACCCATAGTTTTTGGTTTACAAACATATTTCTATGGTGAGTAGTTATATGACTTGATGGCTGTGACAGTATCTGGTTTATCACAGGCAGTGTTAGATGCATACTCTTTTGAAATACAGTGGCCAGGTGCTCAGCTTGCCCACTAGCATGCCAGGAACTGCTGAATATAGTAGAAAAGATAGTTCTCTCCTAGAGGTGGCGCTGCCTTGCTCTAGAACCCTAAGGATCTATAAAGCAACTCTACTATTGAAGCTTTAAAAAGAAAAAGAATGTCTCTTTTGGCACCCTAGATACCCTCCAGTGTAATCGGATCTATCAGGTCTTATGGTCTAAATGATATGGCTGTCTGTCCTCAGCCTGGACCTGATGTGAAGTCATTTTTGCCCTGGGGCCCACTAAAAGCTAGCAATTGTTCATGTAAAATCTATTGTAGCCACATTATCACATGTAGAATATGCCAAAAAACATACCAAATGTTAACATTCTTTCATAGTGGTAAAAGGTACAAGATGCTATGACTAGTTCTTTATCTTGGAACCATAATCCAGCACTCCTAGACTACTGGGCTCCTAAAAGCTTCATCACTGAACCTTGTAGTGCTTAATTTATCACATTTTTTAGCATGTGAGCTTTATGATACAACACAAGTGCTTGCTCTCTATTGCTCATAGGTCTGACTTAGGTGATGTTAATATAGTGAGCCAGTATGATGCTTTGCAGAATCTGCAGATGGCCCAGTTCCCTTGACACTATATAGGGACAGAGGGCAACAACATGAGGGTTCTATTAATGGCTATGTATGTCAGATTCAATAGTACATTCAGGAAACTGAAAAATGTTTACTAGTTAAGCTTGTGGATCAAAGGGACACACTATGACGTGAACTTTGGCCATGATTCATTTACTATTTGACCCTTCTATGTCTGTATCCCAAAAGGGGACTGGGATGGTGCTTTGTATCTCTGTCTGTCAGAGCCAACTCATATACTGTGTGTTCTGCCATTAGCTTTGAACTTTAGAGAAGCTAAGACTGGGCTTTCAATAATGCTCATTCCAAGGAATATGTGGTATGTATACACCATGGAATACTATGCAGCCACAAAACAGAATAAGATTACGTATTTTGGAGCAACATGAATGGAGTAGAAGGCGACTACCCTAAGCAAACTAATGCAGAAACAGAAAACCAAATACTACATGTTCTCACTTGTAGTGGGGGATCAACATTAAGAACACATGGACCCAAAGAAGGGAACACACAACAAATACCAGGGCTTATTTCAGGGTAGAGGGTGAAAGGAGAGATAGTATCAGCGAGATTCCTGCCAGGTACTATGCTGATTACATGGGTGACAAAATAATTTGTACATCAAACCCCCGTGACATTCAATTTACCTATATAATAAACCTACACAAGTATCCCTGAACCTGGAAGTTAAAAAAAAAATGCTTGTTTTCCTCACCAATACACTTTATTGGCCTAACCTCTGGGACCACCCAAGCAAGACAGTTAAGTGTGGATTTTCTGGTCTTCTTTTGGAACACTATTCCAGCATGCTACTTTTCTGATCCTTTTTATATATTTCTCAATATATTACAAAGGCAGCTCTGCCATCCCTACTTTAATTAATGAATATAAATACTTTTTCTGTTTATTCAGGAGATCCTTTGTGAGAATATTAAATTCTTTGTCAACAGAGAGTACTCCAGTGTTGGTAAACCTCTCCAGCCAGGTTTATATTCTGTCCAACCCGTTGGCACCTCTCATGAACCCTTCCAGTCCTACTTCTCTGGTTCCTGCTTGTAGCTCCTTTGATAGACAAAAATGTTCCATCCTAATTAGGTACACTACTTTCTGGTTGGGGTAGACTTAAGGTTTGACCTTAATAAAGAGTCTGTTGCTCAGGAGGGTATTTACGGGCACATCCTGAGAAAAACAAGTATTATTTTGTCTGTTCCTCTCTAATTTGAATTTCCTGTCTTGTTTTAAGTAAGAAACTAGAAGGATAGTATATCTTCCAAGGAGTTGACCTTGAGAGTTCTGCAGAACCTCAAGATTCAAGATACTCAGGTACACCTACCTAGATAGCCCTTTCAAAATTTCAGTGACTTATTACCTCCATATCTGTCTCTAGCCTGACATAGAAGATTTGCTTAAGCTAAGAATTCAGGCCTTTCTGAGGTTACACCACTCTTACACATATGTGCTGGGCTTAAAATTGAATGGTTCTGCCCTAGGACTTCAGAGGTGAGGCTGTCTTTAAATGCTGGCAAGAACGACTTCTGACTACTTTTGCTTTAAGGTTTTGGTTAATAGAGCCTGTTATTTTCTCCAACATATGGGCCCTCAATATCAAGCATCCACTTCCATAGTTCTTATTTTTAAAATTTCCATAACACATTTCAGATCCTGGAGACACTGTACCAGACAGTGTGTTTCAATCACATGCCATCCCATTTCACCCCAGCTATAGCATGATGGGGTCCATTAGTCCCTCAACTGTCACAGTGATAGAATATTCAAAGTCAACCAAACAGTAAAAGACCCAATTCCAGAATGCCATTCTTACTGCTTCCTAGGGACCACTCCTTACCAGCTATTTTAGGTGAGGTTCTCTAGAAGTGACTGAGATGGGGATTCTTATGCATGGCATTTATTGGAGGAGTACACTTAGGATGAGGAGAATAAGGGACCTAAGTAGGCCAGGGAGGAAAGCCTGGGATCAAGTGATTCACCTGAGTAGCTGGGACTAAAGGTGCAGACCATTGTGCCAGGCATGTGTCTGTCATTTTGTACCCCTAAAAAAGTCAGTCACTAGCCAAGCTCTAAATGGGCAGAAAGAGGAGGCATAGACTCCCTTGTGATGGGATCATGGGGAATTCTCCAGAAAAGATGATTTCCTTGAGTTTCTATTAACTAAAACACCTAGCAACTGGGGGTTAAGTACATCAACCTGCAAAGGAAATTTGAAAGGGACACTAAAGATTTCCACTGTGTGCTTTTTAAAAGGCTTTTTCCTAAATTATCATACCAAGGAAAAAGCATGGAACTAGGAGATGAGCCTGTGTCCTGCCTGATATTTATTTGATTAAGCATAACAGACAGATGCTAGAGTGCTGTATTGTCTTGTACAATTTTATGTGAGCAGACAGATGCTAGGGTTTTGTATTTTCTTGTAGTACGATTTTATGTGAACTGAAACTCAAAAAATGACCATTGTATGACTATAATCTTTCTAATCAATGAAACATTTACCAAATGTGACAAGAGAAGTTTATTTCTAGGAGTACGCCAAAATTATGACAGCCATTAGTTAAAATGCTGGTGGTTTCCAATGCATATTTTTAAATTACCAACATTTGAATAGTTCATAAAGTGAATATTTTAATTTATATTGCAGTGTATTATATATTTGGACTTCGTAGACTGTCTAAACCTTTTTGCCAGGTTCTAGGTAACCAAAAACATCTTTACAAAGCTCTGTAACAGAATAATGTGAATGTAGGAAAGCAACTCCATCACTGTTGTCAACATTCTGTGCCTTCATGTATTAAAGAACAGACCTCATTTTATTTTTTGAGTGTGTGTTCTAGTTTATTTGCTCATATCTTCATAATACACAAAGATGGGTTGACCCTCCCTTTGTCTCCTGGACCTCTCCAGCACAAAAATTGCTTAAGCAGTATTCATGATTAGAAACTATACTCTTCGTTTCTCATATTAGGCAGTAGATAGATCTTATTCCCCTCTGTGCTATCACATTATCATTTCTTCTCTCTCATTGTCCATGAGCCCTAATAAGTCTTAATATATATAACAGTGAATGTACCCTCAATTCACAGATGGATACTTGCTCTTATACATCCCACTTTTGAAAATGAACAAGAATTGGGCCAAGCCCTTGTAGAGAGCATCAGATATCAAATAGTCAATGTTTTATTCCCTCTTCTAAACGAACATCACTGGAGAAATGTTCTGTTCCCAGAAGAAAATTTGAATGATGTATTATTTCAGACTGTGCAGCCTTACCACAGTCTAGAATCTAAAACATGTACAGATTAGAAAGTAAATAAGCATATAGTAAATGCTAATTCTTTCCTTATGAATAGTTATTTGTGTTTTCACTATTTAATGAAGTTATGGACTGTGGCCTTTCTGTGAAAGTACAGTAATTAGGAATCAATTATACTTCACATTGAAACCCTGGTTACTCTGCTGCTGTGGGATAATTGGGAAATAAGTATATTGTCATTTTTATGTATTTTGGCTACATTGAATCCCAGCATTTTAGTGGTGAGGCACTGGCCAATTGCACATCCATTTATTCATATTAGGTCATGGTACATGAAGACAGTGTAAAAAAACTGCTTACTCAGAATTAACTGCAAAGATAATGTGTGAATTCAAGCAACTATGCAAAGATAGTGAGGGCTTCTCAATTAATTTCCATTCTCAAAGCAATTAGTACCATTTAATAGAATGTAGTGCAGTATCAGAAAATGGATCTAAATGTCTTGCCGGTTTTCTTGATTTTTAAATTTGATTACTAAAATAAACTAAAAAATTCAGATTAAAGAATTTGTTTTGGGGGCAGGAAAAGTTTCTCTAAGAATATGTTTTTTAAACAGTACAAATGCTATGAGAATAATACATAAAAGTAAATAAATATAAATATTAATATGTTGGCTTTCACTGCTTTGAAGAGGTTTTCGATTGTAATTTTTTTTTTTTTTTAATTGAGAAAGAGTCTTGCTCCGTTGCCAGGCTGGAGTACAATGGCACGATCCAGGCTCACTGCAACCTCCACCTCCCAGGTTCAAGCTATTCTTCTGCCTCAGCCAACCAAGTAGCTAGGACTACAGGTGCTCACCACAATGCCCGGCTAATTTTTGTATTTTTAGTAGAGACGGGATTTCACCATGTTGGCCTCCCAAAGTGCTCAAATTGTAGGCATGAGCCACTGTGTCTGGCCTCAATTGAAACTTTTTTAAGAGAATATTATCTGTTTATAATGTTATTGGGAAACAAAACCTTGTGATATTAGAGAAATATTTTGTGTCCTTATTGTTTATATGTATTTAATTTATTTCTAGCATTGACACTGCTAACCAGGTCTCACAGGGAAAGCTAGTGGCGATAAACACTGATTGGGGATGTCAGCTGAAGATTCTAATAAGACTACCATAAGAATTTTCACATTATGAGTAAATAGGTAGCTGCTTACTTTCTGAAAACAAAGCAAAAGTGAACCAGCATTTGCAATCCATTGTTTGGAAGACCTGTCCTAAATGCTGGAAAGTTAAGTTGGGCATGCAAACTGTTGTTTTTTTTTTTTTTTTTTTTTTAATTTTTTTCTTCTTTTCCTTTTCTCTCACTTTTTAAACTTTAAAGATGATGTCAGCCATTTAAGAAAATACATTTCAGAGGCATCACAAATAAGTGGCTATAAAGTGTAGCAGCAAAAATTTATGTACATGTAAATTTACACCTATAGGAAAAGGTTAGCCAAAAGATTTTTCAACTGCAAAGAGTAACCCTATCTTTTATTTTGAAACTTATCCTGGTTTACAGCATCTTCAGTCTGAAGGACCTTTTAACATGGTCAAAGTCAAAAGACATAAGCTTCTCAAAGCACCTGGATCACAAATGTTTCATGAAAACATTGTTCAGATATAAATAGATCACATTCTGTGCTTTTAAATGTAGTATGTACTTTCCACAATGGGTGGAAGATTGCATATAACAGCAAGAGTTGCGGTCCTTAAAATAATTTGAAAGCATTGTTCCAGAGCTGCCTTCACTAATACTACCCCTATTAGCTTCACTTAAACCAGTCCACCAAATGAGGTGGTACCAATACCCTATAGAAATCAAACTGTTCTAAAAGCTGGGTACACTTGATCATTGATTACACTATTACTACCAAGAACAAAACATATGTAATTAAGAATAGGAGGTTTGTGTTTTTAACTGTAAACAAACTAAATTAAGCAAAACACAGAATTATCACTATGAACAGAAGAATATAACAGAAACTGTCTCAAATGTGAATCTATAAAGCATTATTTAGTGGTCGACTAACTTGCATCATTTAACAATAGAAAATTAAGACAATGGGCACAAATATGTTTTTCTTTTCCTGAGATACAATTTGGTTCTCTTTCTTTAATCTGTGTAATTGTGAAATTAAATTTAAAGATGGTGAAAGAAGTAAAATTATTTTAAATGTCTTGCTGGAAAAATTCAATGAAGAGTAAATAACTACTATTATATCTATTTAAACTGTATTTTTCTGAAATCCAAAAGCAGTAAAAATAGGTCACCTCGAATACACAGAATGACAGTAACAATAGATTCAATCTATACCCTTGAAATGGGAAAAAAAAACTAAAGTAGTAATAATTTTATGATTATACAAGTGTTATAAGTCCTAGATGTCCATTTTTCAGCAACTATTTCAAATTTATAATATAGGCACTCTTTTCCTGAATTACTCTATTTCTATGTGGTTAAAGTAAGTCCTAGTTTCTACTGGAGACATGTTCAGGAACAATTGAAATATTACATTGAAAATGGTAGTTTCATAAGGGCTAATCCAAATAGTATTGGTTTTCTGAGGAGGTTTCAGCCTAGCAATTTTACATGTAAGGGGAGAATATTACTGATTCAAACAAGCTTTGAGACAGCTGGGTCTCTGAAGAATTCTCTGTGATGTATTACTTCCATCTTAGTGTACAGTTACCTATGATGATCTTTAATGTATTTTCATTCCTGGTAACGGGTTTTAGGTGATTCTGTGCTGGTTTTTGAACAAATATTCAATAGTCTGAAAACACTTCACAGTGGAGGAAAATGATAGGAAACTGTGGTCGCTAGGTCGCACATACAAGAGGAATAATCAGAATGATTTTGTGACGATCGGGAGAGTAAATCTAGCTCTTAGCAGAGCAGAGTGAATCAGGGAACCATCTATCAGGTCTGTTCATACATATAATTGAGCAACCACACTGTTTATGTATAGTTAAGCATAACACAAAAACAGCCAACTTTTGGCTATTGCCAGTCCGTAATTTGTTACATATTAGGCCTTTCACCTGGAGCTTCATACACATTATTTGCAAGAAACCTTAGATTATGCTAGAGGTTAATGCTCTTGTTTTTTCAGCTATATTTTCTTTAGTGAAATGCTGCATTATTATCATTGTAATGGATGATCTAGTCTTCTTATAGAAAATATATCAACCTTAAAGAAAAACTATAGGATCAGACATTAGAGGATAAGAAAGTATCAACTTACAAATTAGAAAAAGCTTAACGATTTTTAAAGTATTTTACACAGTCGTAAAGCAAGCTGGTAGAAAAGCTGGAAATAGAATGTCTAACTCTGGTTTCCTAAGTCAATTTTTATACCAGTTAATTATATCTCAAAGCAATACACATCTGGGAAAATATACATGATTCTATAAATGACATTTTCTTATTGCTACTATTGAAACTAGCAACCTTAGTCAACAGATATTTTAAATCAGATTAAGGTATTTGGACTCATGACCTTTTGTAATACTTCTCAAAACATCAATTTTATTAAATTCTATTTTTCTGCTTCTATACCCCAATGGCTCTTATTTTCTTGTGGAATAGGGTTGAAATTCCTCAATCTAGCATTAAAGTCTGTGGACATGAACTGATCAAATTCTGACATATTTCTATGTATGCCCTACTACACAGAGCGAGGCAGTGTTGTGTGTTGGTTAGAGAAACTAAAAAGTAAAAGCACCTTGGGTTGCACAGCTTGATTCCAAATCCTTGTTCTGCTGTGTTAATCAGTGGTCAAAGTACTTAGCCACTTCGATCAGGAATTAAAAGAAAAATATAGAGTTTGCCTCACATGATTGTTGAAACATTCAACTAGATGAGAAAAACAGATTGTGTGTGTGTGTAGAGAGAGAGACAGAGAGAGAGAGAGAGATGTATATACTTTATCTACATATATAGTTATACAGTGGCTTAAGTTCATACATCAAGCTGACTTATACTCACTTTCTTTCCATGATGTCATTTTGTTAACACTATTTCTTCTTTGCAGAGTAATTCCTAAGTCCTGGCACATATTCTTATCTTCTGTAAAGCCCTCTCAACTTTCTAGATTAACTGAATGCTCTTGGGAGTTACCTGAACTTCCCAAATTTAAGTGAGTTGGCCCATTATACTAGTTATCCATGGCTGCATAACAAATCACTACATACTTAAAAGCTTGATGTAACAAATATACATTTTCTCACAGCTTCTCTGTGTCAAGAATTCAGTCACAACTTAGATTTGTCACCACAAAGCTGCAATTAAAGTATTGGTGAGGACTGGAACTCAAGCTTTCTCTGAGTTCCAATCCTCATCAAGTTATTATAATAATTGCCCTGGTTTGCAATTAAAGTAAAAGCATGAATGTGTTCTTTTTGCAAGTCAAACTTCACATATATAAAATAAGATGTTTTGTGAGGTTAAGAAATCCATAGAGTTATTTAGCTATATTCTTGGAATGAATCAAGGTTTTGAAGGTTTCAAAATAATTACATTTATTATTTTATTCTAGTCATCTTTCTTTTTTGATAATAAATCTGATTATTTCTTCCTATACTTGTATGCCACTGACACTTTCCAAGATATTTATTTCCATAGTCCATTTTTTTTAGTTCAGATATGTACCTATTTTTTAACAATTTGTTTTTATAGAGAAATCATAAAATGCTTTTAGCATTTCACAGATATCATTTTTAGTTTATATTTCATTTAAATTTTAAGATATTTTCCCATGAAGAACTTTTCTTAATTTTTCTTTTATAAAAGTTATTAATATTTTTCTTTATTTATGTTGTACAGGGCTCAAGAAAGTCCTTACATGGCACTTTAGGACTATTAGATTTAGGACTATCAGATTTAGTTCTCATCTAGGACTAAAATCTAGGACTAATTCTAGAACTAGTATTGTTTTTTACATATTTAGCATATGAAGAATTTATTTTACTATAAGATGTAACAGGTCTAAATTACTTTTCCAAGTTACTAACAGTTTTTAAACACCATATTTTTGTAATCTCTCACCCGATTATGCTTTGACAGCCATTATTATTTTAGTCTTTTTATTTCCACTGATCTATTTCTGCATTAGTTCTAGAAAGTCTTAATTTTTGTAGTTTTCTATGCTTAAAATACAATAAAGTAAGTTTTGTATATTTTCTTTATTTTATAAAAATTTCCCTGAAGACTTTTTAAAACTCTAGGTGAATTATTTTTTTCTTTTTGATATGTTGCCATTTCCTAGTAAATTTATTCCAACATATTTTCTTTGTTATGTAATACAGATTTTAAATAATTTTTTGATATGTCTTTGCATATGTGTTTAAATATGCATTTATGTATTTTTGCTTTATAATATCAAGAAGCAAATGATTTTGTGTATATATTTTATTAAACTCACATATTGTTCCTAATATCTTTTCAGATGTGTGATTAGTATAGTGGAAATAAAATTTGAAGAAAGAAAAAGAGTAATGTTTGCCTCTTAAAGAAAAGTTATTTCATATTTTAAAAATAGATGGCAATGTATGTTCTCATCAGCTCCTACTTATCTCATTGCTGAGAGAAGCATCCCCACCCTAAACAGGGTGAAATGCTATGGGACAAATGAGATTAATAGCAGTTTGTCAGTCACATATACTCATAACCTGAGAGAGAGGGAGACATTGCATATCTCACAGAACCACAAAGTCATTGCATTCTGGGGTAAAGTGAATAAGCAGGGGCTACAGGAGGCAGTCTTTGTAGTAACAAGAGGTTAGAGTGCTCCTCACCTAGCAGACATTATGAAACCCATTAGATAGAAGGTGGATAGAATGCAGTTGCTTCAGCCGATAGGAAAACTAGTCAGGTAGGGAAACTTTCCCACTGAGTGGGTAACACATCTGGGAGAGCAGAGGTCTTTAGGGCCCTATGAGGCTCCAAGATGTTGAGACAACATATAAAATTTTAGGCCACATGTTACAATTAACCACTAAATTTCATCCCATCAAATATGCATGTTAGTGATAACTAATATTCTTAGTAAAAAGTGTCTCCCTAGGAAGTGCAGTAGACACTTAATTGGGCGGGCCACATGGCAAGAAAGTTGTTGAAAATTTGGACTTTAGAAATGTCTCCTTTATGGCTGATAAAGCCAATTGAAGAATCTCCATGGCTTTGATGTAAGAAATGTGTTCTCCTCAGTGAGCAAACATTTAGGCTAACTGATGCCTGTGACAAGAATGATACAAGCATGGGTTTATTTGCCATTTTGTAACTTAATAGGTACAAGGACGTCGATAGGCCTCTTCATGAAAACCAGCAACTTGGAACCTGTAAGAGGTAGAATTTCCATTGAATGTCTTCTTCAAGAGCTCAGCTTAATATATTTTGAGAAGTGGAATAAGTATCTTGGTCACTGTAATGTCTAGAACTCCAAAAAGAATACAGTGTCCTGGTGAAGTCTTGTATTGTGGCCTTAGTATAAATTATATTTGGGTTATCTGTGAGGCAAGAGATTCCTGGAGTTTTTTACTCCAAAGAGGGCAACTTTAGACATAAACTGTTGCTGCCATTGGCCAAACAAAACAGCTAGATTGTTGGCAGTGGCCCAATGTTTGGCAAAAACAGGCAGATGTGACCAAATATTGACCAGCACATCCAATACTATAGTGAATGTGTGAAATTTGTCCAATTTTGCTGACCCTAGGGTTTTCTCCTTTATCAGGAACATTCACTTTAAAGGACAGAAAACAGCAATATTCCACTAAGTTCCATCACCAATCATGGTGGCAATCAACCCTATCTGTAAAGTTTATGAACTTCCACTGCAGTTCACTCAGTTAACCCCATAGGCAATTTTCAGGTAGCCAATGGGTCTATGAGATGAGTAGCCTCTTCTAGATCTGTGGCTTCTGAAAATGGACTAAGGATATGAAATGTCATCTATCCTACAGGTATGTTATTCCCAGTCATAGATGTGGTTTCATCTTGTGAAAAGATATTCTGGTGATTATAGTCCAAATGTTTAACAAGATTAGCTATTGAATGTAGTGTGTTTAAATGAATGGTACCATAGCATTGTGTAATTCACTCTGAGCAGCTATTTAATCTTTTCAAGTTTAAGAAAATGCCAAATTGAACTATCAGATAGAGAAATGAGATAATCCCCCTGTATTTATTGCATATAATATGAAAAGTTGTAATCCTTGAATGCCTTGTTTTCACTTACATTGGGTCATATTAACTATTTTAACTAGTGACAAGGGTCTGTGGGTTCCCATTTTGTCAAGCCCATTTTTAAGTGCCAAAGATTCCATTTAATTTTAATGTAATTGTTAAGTCAGAACTACAGGGCCTGCTATGAGATGTTTTAAAGCAATGGTGCTATCACTATTAAAAATTTAGGAAATGCAATAGTAAGGTGAGACATAGTTATTTGCTCTCTATTTTATATTTAGTAATCCCCCTAAGATTACAGGGGAGACTATGTTCAAATTTAGTAGGATCCCCAACTATAACTAATTTGAATTCCAGTATGGATTTAGTCCATGAAGCCTTGCTAATTGATATATTTCAGCAGTTGTTGAAGTTAATTTAGAGTCTGTATTGTAAATGTGCAATAGTAAATCTTCACCTTTCATCTTTTTGCTTGTCAGAGTCAGTTGAGACTTGGGAGTTTTGCTTTAACTAGGGTGCTCAGGAAAGGTCTAACTCTCAGTCTATAATGCTTAGGATTGTAAAACTTATGTCATTGAAGATGTATAATCTACAAGTTGATTCAACAAAAATGCATACTAGCAAGGGAAACCTATATTGCTAGGACAACATTTTGGTACCATTTGTTAGAACTCTTGTAAATGGTAAGTTTGTCAAGTTAGATGGATTATTTCTTTTAACTGCCAATAACATGGCTGGAAAGTTTTTTGTGCAAGGAAGTTGATTTCAAGTCATGGACAAAAGATTACTCATGAGTTTAGAATCATTCAGTCATACAAATCTTTTATTTTATGTCCATATGTTGTTATGGGCCTAAATTAAGATTACTCATAATAACATATCAAAGAAAACACAGACACCCTAGATTAGAGTATACAAGACTCATACCATTTACTTAAATGTTAGAACTCTTGTGTAAATACACTACTTGTATAAATGTACTACTTAACACATTTAAATTTCCTTTGAAGACACAGTAGATCCATCATCATAAGTTTGTATACACTTTATATAACATTGAGTTTTTTATGGGTATTTTATTGACTTTAACATTTATGAAATAGTTGCCATTTTAACTCCATATATTCAATCGTATTGATTTTTCTCAACCCAGTACTATTGCTAAAGCAGCATTCCTTTTAAAAATTGTAGACTAGAGCAGCTGTCTACTGGCAATTTTTATTGATCATGGAACAGCAGAATACTATAAGCGTTAGGTTTTTTATTTAATATTGGTTTCCATTTTTGAATACTTACAGTGTTTGCCTATCGTTAAGAAGTATTTTTAAAGCAGTCAGCATTCATAGAAAAGCTAGGATGGGAAAGCATTTTTTGCACAGAAAGATAAACCTGTTGTCCAGTGAAAATTAGTATTAAAAATAAAATAAAAAGTCAGTGGAGCTATATTTTATCAAGTAAGATAAATATATGCATTGTATTTGAATTAGCCATAGCTTTCTATTATTTTACCTACCTATCTACCCATCTAGTATATACAGCAACTAAATTACAAAAGGGCATAAACAAAAAGCTCAAATAAGAGCAAAAACAAATAAAAATAAAATCACTGAAAATCAAAAGAATGCAAATGAAAACAATAAAATCATGTGAAAACTTTTGTCTGTTAAATAAAAATATTTAAATGACAAGTGTTATTGCAGCTGCAAAAACTGTTAGCCTAACTGTATTAAAATAGTTTATTCTCAGTCTTATTCCATAAAATATTTAAGACCATTTCTAAAAATATATAACATAGTAAAAACAAATACAGTCCTGTGACACATAATGATGTTTCAGTCAACAGACTGTATGCACAATGGTGGTATCATAAGATTATAATAGAGCTACGAAAATGTCCTATTGCCTACTATTTACTGTATTGTACTTCTTATCAAGGTTTTAGAGCATACTTCTTCTACACACACACACATATATACATATATATACACACATATATAGATATATATGTATATATATGATGCTACCAATAAACAGTCTCAGGCAGGTCTCGCTGGAGGTATACAGAAGAAGGCATTATTATCATAGATGAGAACTCCATATGCATTGTTGTCCCTGAAGAGTTTCCAGTGGAACAAGATGTGGAGGTGGAAAACAGTGATGTTGATAATCCTGACTTTGCATAGTCCTTGGCTAATGTTTGTGTTTGTGCCTTCATTTTTAGCAAAAAAAAAAAAAGTTTAAAAACCAAAAGAAAAAAAAAATTAAAAACAGATAAAAGCTTATAGAATATGAGCAGGAAGAAAACATTTTTGTACACCTGTACTATGTATTTGTGTTTTAAGCTATGTGTGATTACAAAAGAGGCAAATAGTTTTAAAAATTAAAAGTTTATAAAGTAAAAATATTACAGTAAGCTATGGTTAATTTATTATCAGAGAAAAAATTATTTTATATAAATTAGTGTAGCTTAAGTGTACACTGTTTAGCAAGTCTATACTAGCACATAGTAACGTCCCAGGCCTTCATGTTCACTTATGGCTCACTGACTGACTTGACCATAGCAACTTTAAGTTCAGCAAGTTTCATTAACGGTCAGTTCTCTTTACAGGTATACTATTTTAATCTTTTGTGACATATTTTTACTATACCTTCTTTATATTTTAGATATGTTTGGATACACAAATGTATTCCCTACAGTATTCTGTAAAGTGCTATACAGATTTGTAGTCTATCAGCAATAGGCTATACCATATAGCCTAGGTCTACAGTAGGTTATACCATCTGGGTCTGTGTAAGCAGATTTTATGATGTTCACCGAATGACAAATTGCCTAAGGATGCATTTCTCAAAATATATTTATATTAAGTGACATACAACTATAAATTGTTTTGAAAGTTGGACAAAGGGAATATATGGGTAGATAAAAGAAATAATAGAAATATTTGTATATAAAATTGCACCATGTAATTTCTTTTATATATATTAGAGGTGACCAAAATTTTTGGCTCAAATTTCTTAGTGAGAAAAAAAATGAAAAGATTAGATAAAGTAATTTAAATGTCTAAACACAAAATCAAAACATTAATCCAGATAGTTCTTCCTGATACTAGACTGAAGGGAAAAGGCATATTTAAGATTTCTCCTGAAGTGTAGACTAGAGGATTATATTCTCAACTACATCTCTACCATAACTATAATTTTGATCCTCATAAATTCTGATTCTCATAAAACTCTTTGTCATAGACTTCATCACTGCAAGCTGATAGCACAAGGCATATCATAAATCAGCGAATTCTAAAACAAGGCAAATCAAAGCTGTTCATAGGCAAATTTCATATTAATCCCAGGAATAATATTTATAATAACTAAATCAACACATATACTGCAGACATATACAATGTTTCTAATAGCTTAGGAGAAGTTTATTTAAAATTGATAAAAAGTAATCAATCCTCCCTATGTCTGCTAAAATAATTCCACTAAAATGCTGGCACAACAAATTATTTCTTTTGGGAATTCAACCAGCTACATTCCAAAAGATGAAACCTAATCTTTTGGAGGCATCCTGCAAAAATGTCATCTATTAGGAAAGAAAATCTCCACTGGCCAGTATGAGAAGGTTGGCACCAGGAAGAACTATGAGAACGGAAATGTCTTTTGGAGTCAATGTTGACTGCTACAGGTACATTATACCTATTCAATATATCAGTGAGGAGGAAAAGCTCATAGGTGAGTTGAGAAGATTATATCATCTACGTAAGCAGATAAAAGTATCAACTCATTTCTAGGCTAAAAAGGATAAGATAGATTAGTACTTTGGCTAAGCATGTGTTAATATATATGACACTTGTAGATAGTATTATTGTTACCTCCTCAAAGAGTTTTTATCTTAATGTTTGATAGGAGAAGCTGCTCCCAAATACATACATATTTTTTTCTTATGAAAATTCTGGTTACCTGTAAATCAGTAATTTAAAGAAAGAGCTTCAATGAAACCTTAATGATTAACTTTCATAGCTATAGAAGTTGAAATTTTAATTATGTGTTTAAAAAAATTGGGGCAGGCCGGGTGTGGTGGCTCATGACTGTAATCCTCACTCTGTGTGGCCGAAGTGGGCGGATGACCTGAGGTCAGAAGTTCGAGAGTAACCTGACCAACATGGAGAAACCCTGACTCTACTAAAAATACAAAATTAGCCTGGTAGGGTGGCGCAAGCCTGTAATCGCAGCTACTCAGGAGGCTGAGGCAGGAGAATCGCTTGAACCCAGGAGGCAGAGGTCGAGGTGAGCTGAGATCGTGCCATTGCACTCCAGCCTGGGCAACAAGAGTGAAATTCTGTCTCAAAAAATAATAAATAAAGAAATACCAAACCTCCAAAGTATTAGCATCTGCTGTGGGCAGGTGCGGATCAATGACTATAAGTATGTTTAAGTTATTTGAAAAGGGTTATGATGCTCTTTGGAAGTCATTTCATAGTGACATGGTTGTGACACATCTAGTGCTTCATATTTAGGAGGGTTAGGAAGGAAGGTCTAAGAACTTGAAGCTCAGTTAGACCTAACACCAAGCATAATTCGCAAGCCAATACAGGTATTGATCGGCTTACAACCTATGCAACTTTACGACCACAATCGCTAGCCATGACTGCTCCACGTCTGGCAGCACAAACGTTACCCAGCTGGGCGTATGACAGTGCGGACCAGCTTCCAGCAGCGCTACCATCTCCGTGTGCACCATTTCAACTGTACATATAGCCTACTCAACTTACGATCAAATCGTGTTACGAACGGTCCGCGGTCCCAACCGTGGTTGTAAGTCGAGCACTAGCTGTATATCCTATCACTTTAGAGAGAGCTCTGACAACTTTGCATTAAAAAGTAGATTCTCATTGTGAAAACCAAATATTCTTACTTTTATTTTCTCTTCCAGCAATCTGTCACATTATTTTTCACTTAAGTCTCAAAGTTATTTTCTAATCAGTCTCTCCCTTCCAATCTATTATTTGTATTGTTGCTAAAAATATTTCTTCTCTATAGTCCAAGGGTGACAGAGAAAGTGAGATGACTTTATTCCTCTTATATTCTCACGTATATTTAAGGTGAAATAGGCTTTTATATTTTAAATTTTCTTTACTAAAATGATTTATCTGATATTACCTCTAGAAATACAGAGAATGTTGCTATTTCTATGCTCTTAAATATATTCTGGTGAAAGTTAGTAGAATGTTCCTTAAGGATAGTCCTGGGGATTGGATTGTACATCAAGTAAAGAGTAGAACTTTAATTTACCCAAAATTTGATTTTTATGGTGAAAATACCCACTTTTTTCTGAACTAAAATAACATGCTTAGTAAAATTTAGCAGTATTATATTTAGATGATTTCAAGAACTCCTTTGCTATTGATATTTTGGGGTAATATTGATATCTTGTAGTAATATTGATATCATCTTCAGATTGCATAAGAAAATCAACTGCAATTTATGTCTCACAAAAAAAGATCATAAAATTAAACATGTTAACTGGCTAATAATAAATTTCAATAGATATGTGACATTTGTCCTCTAACAAATGGCACGTCAACTGTCAAAGAACACTTAACATTTGTTTCATTCACGTTTTCCAAATTGTCTGTCCCCAGAATAGTGATGGTTTAAATTCTTATGCTGTTTTCCATGTCTCATTACCAATGGCTCAAGTTTACAGCTGTTAGATTTCAGAATGGCTTCTGATAATACTTTCAAATCAAGAATATTTATATAATCCCTTCCCATGGATATGAGAAATTAGTTGCAGGACCTCTTGTAGATACCAAAATGCACAGATGCTCAAGCTCCTCATCTAAAATGGTGCAGCATTTGCATATAACTTATGCACATTTTCCAGTATATTTAAGCTATCTCTAGATTACTTATAGTAATGTTAATTAATACAAAGTAAATGCCATAGATAATTGTTATGCTATATTGTTTATAGAATAAGAAGAAAAATGTCTATACATGTTCAATAAAAACAGAACCATTTCTTTTAAAACAAAATTTTGATCCACAGTTCGTTAAACCTGTGGATACAGAATCCACAGATGCAAAGGCTGACCGCAATGTGTTGCTTCCCTAGTCAAGCCTGTGTGCATGAACAGGGTTCCCTTCTAACAACTCCTGAGAAAATAAAATTTGTTTTGAATTTACTTTAAAAACTTCCATCTACTTAAGCAAACAAAAATATCAGTTCATTTCTAGACTATATGTAAAGTTTCAATAGAGTTACATTAACAGCAATAAACAGTATATTGGGAGCTCCTAACTCCACCAAAAATTTCTGGAAATCTAAGTAAGCTATTGAAAGTTTTTCCATTCAATTATTTTTGGCAGTCCCAACAGGGTTTCTCATATTTGTCTCCATTAAACTGTGTTATATGAAAACTCTCCCTTTTGTTCTGGCTATAGTAAAGATATACTTTCTGCAGGACTATCAATCGAGTGGGGAGACAGTCAACTCAGATACTGCTTCCATTGCCTTTAGACACCCAAATCTCATATTGAATTATAAATCCCAATTTTGGGGAGGGATCTGGTAGGTGGTGATTGGATCATGGGGGCTGATTTCCCCTTTGCTGTTCTAATGATAGTGATTGAGTTACCATGACATCTGATTGTTTAAAAGTGTGTACCACTTCCCCCTTTGATCTCTCTCCCTCTCTTCTGCAGCCATGTGAAGACTTGCTTACTTTCCCTTCACCCTTTCATCATGATTGTAAATTTCTTGAGGCCTCCAAGCCGTGCTTCCTGTATAGCCTGTGGAACTGTGAGTCAATTTTTTTTTTTTAGTTTTACTTTAGGTGCATACTATATCTGACATTTCTCCCCATGTGATCCCTCCCCATCTTCCCACTATTCCCACCCCCTGCTGTCTCTCCCCTACCCCTCCAAATCCCCCCAGTGTGTGATGCTCCTCTCCCTGAGTCCACGTGTTCTCATTATTCAACAACCACCTATGAGAGAGAACATGCGGTGTTTGGCTTTCTGTTCTTGTGCCGGAGAACACCATTCTTGAGAATGATGGTTCCCAGATTCATCCAAGTACCTGCAAAGGACATGAACTCATCATTTTTTATGGCTGCGTAGTATTCCATGGTGTATAGGTGCCACATTTTCTTTGTCCAGTCTATCATTGATGGGCATTTGGGTTGATTCCAGGTCTTTGTTATTGTACACGGGGCTGCAATGAACATATGTGTGCATGTGTCTTTATAGTAGAAAGACTTACAGTTTTTTGGGTATATACCCAGTAATGGAATTGCTGGGTCAAATGGAATTTCTATTTCTAGATCCTTGAGAAATCGCCACACTGTCTTCCACAATGGTTGTTCTTTACAGTAATATAAGAATGGACTAATACAATGATAGTATATAAAAATGAGGTAGTATCTTTCAAGATGCAGTATAAGCCTTAAACTAATGGTGTCTGTATGGTTCCGTGTGAACACCAGGAAAACTGAATGCATTCAAGGACCAATGGGTAAAAAGTAGGATTTGCCTTGCTTATCATCAATCATGATGCTGCGCTTGGGAAATTTGTGCGTTCTGTCCTCAAAAGACTCAGTATCTAGAGTCTTTAGTCCTACGGAATAGACATATCCCTGGGAGATAAGAAAATGTGTAAGCTTACAGCTGTTGCAGCCCCCTGTTCTCATGGGGTTCCTTGCTCCAATAGACCAGCAAACAGGGATAAATGACCCTCATCATTAAGGGGAAGCAGGCTGCCATTACATAATTGCGTCAAGGAGGAGTTTGGATCTCTGGTGATCTTCCTACATATCTCTTCCTATACCCAACCTGAATTAAACCAAAAAGGAATAAGAGGCACAACCAAGGCCTAATAATGGCTTTGTAAAAGTGAGTTTAGCTTCATTTGACATGATTATATGGATACCCCACTTTGTAAGCCACCAAGACCTGCAAAAGTGCTACCCAAAAGGGAGGGCGGGCAATCTAGAAAGAATTTTGAAGGAGAGAGATGATGAATATTACTTAGCCTCCAGAACAATTACAGTATCTCTCAGTTCTCCTCTTGTAAGTTTTCTCAGAAGTTGTGACTAACCAAAATTCCCCAAAACTGTGCCTGTCTATAGTAAATGTGGTGTTAGACCTAAATGGGTCTATGCATTGTGTGGCATAAATTATACTGGATTTTGTTGTTTACCTCCTATATTCCCTTTATTATACAATGTCACCACAACCTAACTGCTTAGCATCTCAATTCCCAAGGCTCAGAATTCACCCATTCTCCAGAGAGTACCCCAACTGAAGAAGATCCCTTGTACCTCCACCCACTAATTCAGGTTGCAATTTGCAGTCAAGGACTGACTGACTGAAAATTTAGAGTTCCTCTTGGAAGTAGACTGAAGCTAATCTCTAGCTGAGACCACATCTTTACCTTACTGTTTTCTCTCCTCTACACTGCCTCCTCATTCTTTCTCCTGAGAGGATTCCTCCAATATATTGCACAACCCATTTCAGACTACACTCAGACAACCCAAACTAAAAACATCCAACCTAAAAACATGGAGAAATACTATTTCCACGTTCATATAACCTTAAGGCATTCACATACTGTTGATGTCTGGAAAAACTGGTACAACTATATATGGCAAAATAGTTTAAGTCCTAATATATTTTTAATTTCCCCCACCTAGCCACCCCTAGTTCTAACTTTTTTAACTCTGTCATTTCCTTTCTTTGGAAGTTATCCTACAAAAATCATCATGCAAAATTTGAAAGAAACAAATGCATAAATGATTCTTACAGCTTTGTATTTAGTGACAACAATACTGAATGTTCATCAGTATGGGAATGGATTAAATAAATTATAAAACATCCATACATTTAACATCAATAAAACAGAATTAAGTAGACTCATTTATTCTAATACAGAAATATGTCCAACATATGGTAGAAGTAAATCAAGGAGCTTAAGTAGATGTACTTTTGTGTCAGCAGAACTGAGTTCTTTTGCAGACTCTGCTTCTTACTGCTTGATGGTGAGAACGGTACTTAACCTATCTAAACCTGCATCTCATTTTCTTCACTTTTAAAATTATTTTTTAATAAGATGTCACATGCAAAGCACTTAGCACATAATTAACAGTCAATATAAATTAGCTATTCTTTTGTTGTTATATTTTAAGTGAAAGTGTTAAGTACCAGAAGACTGTGATTCACTAAATGTATTTGGCATAGCATCTTACAATGTAGTTTAGATAGTATCGAAGTTAAAAGATGACCTTGTTTTCAGATTCCCCACCCTAATCTCTCATTACATCTCTAACTAGTGCGTAACCTTAGGAAAATTTCTTAAACTTTTTAAGTTCCAATTTTCTTATCAGCAAAACTAATACAATAGCCCAATAGGCTTACATGAGATAAAAATTATAATAGCCAACGCTTACTGACTGGCAGATATCATTCTAAATGTTTTATAAGTACATTTCCTCTTTACTTCACTGTAGCTCTCAGAAGTGGACATTGTTATAACTACTATTTTATAGATGAAAAATCAAAAGAATAAAATAGTTAAATAATCTGCCAACAGTCACATAGCTAATCCAAGGTGAATCAGAATTTGAACCCAAGCTGTCAAATTTCACAGGCTGTAACCCATAACCACTTTGATATAATGTGATTCCTAACATTTACTAAGGGTTCAACAAAGTGTTGATACCCTATTTGCATAATATATATGTATTTATGTGTTTACACACACACATATACATTCATAGGTGTGTGTTTAATTATTCATAGAAAAATGTCTGGAATGAGTTTAATCAATTATTATTATTACATGTGAATATCTTTCAAGGACATTAGAGGAGGATATTAACTTTTTAATCAAAATATTTTCATGATTTAAAAATGTTTAAATGATTTGGTGTTCTTTTGAAATAAGAATGAAAATACAGTTTAAAAATCAAGAAAATTATCTCAGTTGAATCCTAAAAATAGATCCAATTAGACTAAAATTAGTACAGTTAGTAATAATCAATTATAATTCAAAGTTTAAGAATGACAGGCAGGTAGGAAATGTGGAAACCCAGACATCTAACCATAGTTCACTAGTGATAGGATGCATTTATTAGGTTGGGACAAAATTTAGGTGGTGGTGAGTCACTGGTGTTTTTCAATCAGACAGTTCATCCCACAGCTGAAGTTGTGTAGATCATTTCCTGATTCTACTTGGGGCACACCTTCTCCAAGACTCCAGCTAAGCAATACAAACAATGATGATGAAAAGGTTCTCCTAGGCTCCCTGTGACCCCACTTCAAAAATGTGCAGAACATTTGAGTATAAAGGTGTCATTAATCTAGGATGTTCATAAGGTATTTGACAAAAAAAAGTTGGAAAAAATTTCCTTTCACATTCCAAGTCAGACTTTTATTAAATTATTGGGTCTAATTAATATATTTAAAAAGACTTTAGAGAGCCTGCTTTGAGTTTATGAGAGGAAATACATAAAATAGTGAAGGAAGATAGAATGAGTGAGAAAATCAAAGTAACTTAGTATAATCCAGACATTGAAGAGAAAGCATGTATGTGGTATTGGTCTTGGGTGGCTGCTGATAACTATAATTGACATGACAGAAATTATCAAGTTACATTTTATGGTAGACATATTTCTAACAGCTTAAGCTTATATGGTATTGGATATTCCATTAGAAAACACATTGTGCAAAGTAATTCAAAATGAGTTTCATTAGCACAGAGAAATAGAGCCTACAGAAATAGAAAACACATTCTATACAGTTCCAAAAGGGACAATTCTCAAATATCCCTTACTACTTTATTGATGGGTTAAAATAGTCTAAGGATGTTTTAACTCTTCTGGAGAACACATCTATACACTGGGCTCTTTTTGGTTAAAATGCTCTTATGATGTCTGGTAGAACTGGCTTGTTCTGGCTTAAGTCCTGATATAAAGGGTAAAATATGCGAACAAAAGTATGGACACAGGTGTCAAAGTGTCTGGAGCACACAACCTGCATGTATATTAGCCCAGCTATATGACTTGGGAAATTTACTGAATTCCTCTGAGCCTGATTCTCATTTGGAAAAATAACCTTACAGGGTTATGGTAGAATTACTAACACAATATAAGGGAGAAAGTGGCATATAGTAGGTGGCTATAAATTATAATGATTATTATTATTTTCCTGTATCCTTCCACAGATCATACCTCAGCCTATTTGTGAAAATCATACTTTCCCATTTGTCACTATAGTGAAACAGCCAGATCTCAAATGAACAACCACATTTTGTAGAAAATGGAATCATTAAGTAGCCAAAGGAGGACTTAGAAAACAGAGAAAACAGAAGTTGTACAGGAAGAACAGGAGACAATTCATTATTTCTGATTCTTGGATTACATTTCTTTTCTTTGGACGTGAAAAGTTATAATAGAGAGGAAAAGAGCTTGTAATTTTATTTTCAGTCTAAATCAGGTGCACCCGAGAGGCAAAGCCTGGCAAAATTAACTCCTATAGTGCGTGGTTCCAATAAGCCAAGTACCTATTTATTCTATTGAAAGGAAGACTGAGTATGTTGATGTAGCCAGCTTCAAAGCAAGCCAAGAGCTAAGTGCAGGGAGATGGAAGCTGTTCAGTGGAGAAGAACACAAAAGCTTCCAACAAAGGGAAGTACTTTCGAGGTAGAATGCACCTTAACTGATAAAACATCAAGGGTTTATTCATAGCTCAGAAATAAAATTGCTCCTGTCCCCATCAATATCTGGGGTTTGATGAGTTTAATTTAAGGAAGCATTTTAATAAGTATTGATATGAGTTGGTTTCCTCTAAAAAGGCAATCTTTGTCATTGTCAGTTTACTATTTTATTTATAGAGAACTAAGATCTTTTCTGCCACCTACTAGTATTATAATATTAGAAAAGCCACTTTATCTGGTATTCATTCTTTTATTAATTAAAAAAATACAAACTGTGTCTTTTAAAATGCCAAACTTTACATAAGACCCTAAAAATGCAAAATTATCTCCAACAAGATTGCTCTTCTCAGAAAAGTTTATAGTCTACTGGGGGAAAATAGACATCTGAACAAGGAATTTAAATAAAGTGAGAAAAGTGATGATACTGATATGCAAAAATGGCACAGTTTCTTAAGAGGTTTAACAGAGGCCTTACAAAGATAGTTACATCTAAACTCAGTCTTTAAGATAAGTGGCATTATTGGGGTATGAAAAACAATTTTCCAAAATATGGCACTTTGGCATGCTGCATGCTTTGAAAATTGAAAGGCCTCAGAAATAACTCTCAGAACCAAGGTTTTTCTCTGATTTTCCCCTGCCTCCCTCTCTGTGATCCTCTTTCCCAAAGCACTGGGAGGGACTCTCTTGGGAATTTCCTTACCTAAGAAAACTTCTTTGCAAAAGAAATGCAATCATCTTAAGACCCTGCCTCCTTAGGAAAGTCATTAAATAACCAAGACAGATTAACCACTGGAGAAGAGGCAAGATTGGAAGTCATCACCATGCCCAGAAAGACCTCATTTATTCTTATCAGGGCAGCCCTGAGAGTTTACCTGGGGGACTTCATCTGCATAATAAGGCAAATTTTGTTCCTATGCAATTCTGCTACTCCTCTTGTCCTACCCAGCTTCCACAGAGAACCATTACAAAATAATGTCTGCCTTCTGGGTTATAATACATCTCTACCCGATTAAGAAAGTATTTTTGTAGTAACCTTCAGGCCGCTGTGCTCTTCCAGGCTCATAGCTTTTATATGGCTTCTGTGTTTATACATGTTAAATAAATTTTGTATATCTTTTTCTCTGGTTAATTTTTCTTTTGTCAGTTTATTTTTAGTGAGCCTTTAGTGGACAGAGAGGAAGATTTTCCTCCACCCCTACAGCATTTTCCAGATTGAAAAAAAGCAAAATGGGTATTGCAGAGTCTTCTCAGATCTGGAAAACACACTCTCTTTCTCTACTATTACAGTATCACAACACAAAATACTTCTGTGATGGATATGTGAGTTTTTTGGACACAGCGGTTCTCCAATTCTCTGGAGCAGGATGTCCCATAATTCAATTCTGACACTATCTTCACTTCAGATGCCAATCACAAGTCCCAGCTTGTCATTTTTGTGCTTCTGACAGACCAAGTATAAATCAGGGTTCCCATGATCCCCTCCTCAGATTGTATTAATTTGCTAGAGTGGGTCACAGAACTCAGGAAAACGATTTCTTTACATTTATCAATATATTATAAAGGATATTACAAAGGGTACAGATGACAGATGAACAGTTAAATGGAAGCAATACATAGGGCAAGGTAAGTGGGAAGGGGTGCAGAGCTTCCATGCCCTCTCTAAGCATGTAGTGCCTCCCTGTGTTCAGCAATCCAGAAGCTCATTCAACCTCATTGCTCAACAGTTTGTATAGAGCTTAGGTTCCACCACTCTTCTGCCCTCCCCTTCCCAGAGGTTAGCCAGTGGGCTGAACATTCCAGCAGTCCAATCACCAGCCCCATCCTGTGGTTACCTATGGGCCCCACCCTAGGTCATATCCTTCTCATTAACTTCCGTGTGATTAAAAAAAAAAAAGGGGATCATTATTAAAAAAAAAAAAAAAGACGCTCCTATTGCTCAGGAAATTACAAAGGTTTTAGAGCTCTACGACAGGAAGTGGAGATAATATATTTTATATTTTATAAACCACATAGAGATATTGACTATTTTAGCTCACTTAACACATGTAAAGTACTGACATAAATACTTTATGCATTAGCATATTTGAGCATCAAACAATTGTCCTGGATAAGTTTTTTTGTTATTATTTACATAAAGAGTAACTTCTTTGTGCAGGCACTGGGCTGAGGCAAAATCTTCAAATAAAAGAGGACAAGCTACTAACAAAATAATGAGGCAGAAGAAGTGGGCACCGAAAGGAAAGTAACTATTGGCAATTAATTGTTGCCAGTAAATGAAGGAAGACAGATGGAGTAGATAAAGGTGACTGATGGTTTCCACATTATTCTCATGCAGAAAAAAACTATGAAGATAATGGATAGCTTTTGCTTTAAAAAATTGAGTATATGTGATGATGTAATATGAAGCAGGAAAAGCATTTGGAAGAACAATCTACTGGGGGGAAAAGGTAAATTTACCTTAGAATCTTCAGTTTTGTCTATAAAGTAAGACATATCAATACCTGCCTAAGTACTTCTTAGTTTAGTTAAGAACACCAAATTATATAGTGATGTATATAACTCTAAAATATTGTGGAAATTTTAAAGCAAACTACCTTACTCCAAATGAATGAAAATGCACAATGATGTGAACTCATTTAGGTGAGAAATTCTGAAGGTCCTTCAGGAAGGTAATGGCTACTCCAGCATATCTGGCACAGAGCAGATCATTAATACGTATTTGTTGAGTGAAATGCTAAAATAATTAATGCACTGATTCATGTTGAGATTATTTACTATTACATTTACATACAGCACAAATGAGAGAAAGCAGAACTGCATTAATGCGAAATATAGTTAAATCGATAAACACTGATTTCTTAGCTTGTAGGGTCTTACCCTTGGAAATAGTTCATAAAAGGAGAAATGGTGTTTACAAGACAAGTTGCTGCTTCCAAACTCGGATAGTTTATAGCAGGCTCATACACAAAGTTCAGTAGAAATAGAATAAGAAAGCAGTGTTTTATCTCACAAAACCAATTCTTAAAATTCTAATAAGTACATATACCATCTCTCCTTCAGTTGTTCAAAGTATCTATTTATCCTTTGACATATGGTTGTTCTCTCAGATTTTATCAGTAACTCTCCAATTTAATTTTGTTTCCATTTACTACTTTTCAAACCCTAGCTAAGATTCTCCACCTATTTTGATAAGACAATTAATGTTGACTTTACTCTTTGCTCAAAAGTTCTACTTCAATTCAAAGTTAGTAAAATCATTTTCTTAAATTGTATTTTTATTCTTAATCTCATGACCACACCACCTCACAAAATGTCATTTTCCTCTCCCTTCTCCTTTAATATGTTTGTAGTCATAGTATCTGTCTTAGTCCATTCCGGCTGCCCTAACAAAATACCACAGACTGGGTGGCTTATAAAACAGGGAAATTTACTTCTTACAGTTCTGGATGCTGGGATTTCCAACATCCAGGCACCTGCAGATTCCATGTCTGATAAGGGACCACTTCCTGGCTCATAGATGACCATCTCTTTCTGTAAAATCTCACATGACAGAAAGGGTAAGAGAGTTGTTTGAGTTCTCTTTCATACAGACAGTAGTCACATTCTTGAGACCTCTGCTCTCATAATCACTTCCCCAAAGCCCCACCTCTAAATACCATCACATTGGTGAACATGTGAATTTTGGAGGGGACACAAATATTTTGGTCTATAGCAGCATCTATTGCGTCATTTGCACTTAGTACCTCAAATTATTTGTACATTAGTTGTACTTTTCATGTTATGTCATTGCTTGTGTTTTTACCTATTATTTGGTTTTTTGTTTATGTAATCATTTTTGTTTTATTATATTTTTAATAAAAAATTGTTTACAATAAAAATTATAATGTTTTACTATCTATATAATCTTGCCAACATATTTTTACTGTATTTTCTCAATAAAAATTGTATATACTCAGTATATTAACCATATGTATTATTTTTAAAACAAAAATAAAATTATTTAATTAAATCATTGGAGCTATAACCGATCCAGTTAAATTATAGCCACATAATCATAAAAATAAATTAGTATGTGGACATTAATTGACATTGTCTACCTGCTTTGTACTAGTACTTGATCTAAATATTAGTAACATTATAGTCACTAGGAAAGCATGGTCCTTACTCTGAAAGCTTACTAAGCTTAGAAAAATATTAATATAATATAAACATTTATATTAATATTTCTAATATTAATATTGATGAGAAAAATATAATATGAAAGTGTCATATAATAGTGTATAATAGCAAAGAGTAACCATGGGATAGGATATAAGTGCACACTACATATGTATGGGCATATGCACCTATATATATACACACACAAATGAACATACATATATATGAAACATGGGGACATGTATTTAAATAAATACAACTATTAAAATTTTATCATATTATCATTGTCACACTATGAAGTTAACTTCAATATAATGGCTTACATGTTTTCAAAATAAAGATATACTGGGAAAACTACGTAACAGAAATGAGAACCGCACTCCAAAAATATAGGGCAAGCTCAGAACAAAGAAAAACGCAGACCACTCCAGGTTAGTAGGTGGTCAAAGATTTATTCAAAGGAAATTGATTGTATTAGGCCATTTTTGTGTTACTACAAAGGAATACCTGAGACTGGGTAATTTATAAAAAAAGAGATTTAACTGATTCACAGTTCTGCAAGGTATACAAGAAGCATGGTGTGGCACGTTTCTGATGAGGCCCATAGGAAGCTTACAATCATGGCAGAAGTGGGGGGTGAAGCAAGTGCATCACATGATGAGAGCAGGAGTAAGGCATACAGTAGCAGAAGTCCACAGACTATTAAAAACCAGCTCTCACATGAAATCAGTCATCACTAAGGAGATTGCGCTAAGCCATTCATGAAGGATACACTTTCATGATCCAAACAGCCAACACCAGGCCCTACCTCTAACACTGGGGATTGTATTTATTTCAACATGAGATTTGGAAGGGACAAATATCCAAACCATTTCATTGATATAAATGGTTGTCTTGGACAGCAGCAAGATGAAGTAGATCTCTGTGCTTGCAATGCACACCTGTCTAGGCTCTATGCAATGAGAAGGAAAAAATGTCATTGATGGTGTGTTAAGCAATCTAATTGCTTTCTTAACCTAATTATTCTCTGCTTAAAGGAACTATTTAGGTACCATACAATCTGGTCAACAATCCTAAGGGCAAAAGGGATGTTCTGTGCAGTAGCAGTTATCTTGATATTCCTGTCACTGGATCCTGCAACTCACTTCATTTCACAGCTGCCTTCCCAGAATACATTTTCATAATAAGATATCCACTGCACTGATAACAAATCAGTTTTAAAATTAGCAATGTGTTTTTAAATTCCTAAAGACACTGCAAATACTTGCATTAATTTAGTAAAACTACACATTTGTAACACATGAGAAAGGGACACATCTTTATAATTGAGGAGTAATATAAACACACTTCTTTCAAAGTGGTTGTTACATCTGAAAACACACATTATTCCCATTATTGGAAAGCATATACAAACCATGGCCACTTTCCTAGAGTGTATTTTAAATTATAACCTTATAAGAATGTTATATATTAAGAATGTTCATATATTACACTCTTTGAATTATGGTAAGTGATAAATATTTTACAGGTATACTTCAGGCATATTGTGGGTTTAGTTCAAGACAACCAGAATAAAGTAAATATTGGGATAAAGTGAGTCACACAAAATGTTTTGTTTCCTGGTGCATATAAAAGTTATACTATAGTCTATTAAGTATGCAATAGCATTATGTCTAAAAAAAGTACATACCCTAGTTTATTAATACACTATTAATAAAAATGCTAATGATCATCTGAGCATTCAGTGAGTCATAATTGTTTTGTTGATGGAGGGTCTTCCCTCCATGTTGACGGCTGCTAACTAATCAGGATACCGTTTGCTGAGGGTTGGGTGGCTGTGGCAATTTCTTAAAATGAGCCAACAATAAATTTTGGTACATTAAATGACTCTTTCATCTAGAACAGAGGGGAGAAATAAAATAATTCTTCTTTTCATGAAAGACTTCTCCATAGCATGTTACTGATGTATCTGATAGCATTTTTTACCTACAGAAAACTTTTTTCAAAAAGTCAGTCCTCTCAAATTCTGCCACTGCTTTATAAACTAAGTTTATGTAATATTCTAAATCATTTGTTGTCATTGCAATACTGTTTACAGTATCTTCACCAGGAATAGATTAAATCTCAGGAAACCACTTTTCTTGTTCAGCCATAAGAAACAACTCCTAAATGGGAAAGGAGGAAGTCAAATTGTCTTTATTTGCAGACGACATGATTGTATATCTAGAAGACCCCATCGTCTCAGCCCCAAACCTCCTGAAACTGATAAGCAAGTTCAGCAAAGTCTCAGGATACA
>NW_016107459.1:3488664-3489620 GCF_001604975.1 Cebus imitator | reverse complement strand
AAAAAAAAAAAAAAAAAAAGAAACAACTCCTTATCCATTCAAATTTTATCATGAGATGGCAGTAATTCAGGCTCCTAACTAGAACAAATTCTAGTTCTCTTGCTATTTTCACCACACCTGCAGTTACTTCCTTCAATGAATTCTTCACCAGATCTCACAGAAAATCACTCATAAAACTCCTCAAAGTCATCCATGAAAATTGGAATCAACTTCTTCCAAACACTTGGTAATGTTGATATTTTGAACTCCTCCCATGAATCATGAATGTTTTTAATAATATCTACAATGATGAATCCTTTCCAGAAGGTTTTCCATTTACTTTGCCCACATCCATCCGCGGAATCATTACTGGTGGCAGCTATAGATTTAATAAATGCATTTCTTAAATAATAATACTTTAAAGTCAAAATATCCCTTGATTCCTGGCTGCAGAGTGGATGTGTTAGCAGGCATAAAAGCAACGTTCATCTCCTTGTTCATCTCCATCAGAGTACTTGGGTGAACATGTGAATTATCAACAGACAGTAATATTTTGAAAAGAATCTATTTTTCTGAACCATGGGTCTCAATTGTGGGCTTAAAATATTCAATAAAATGTCATCCAGGCTTTGCTGTTTTGTTTACAGAGCACAGAGAAAGTAGATTTAACACAATTCTTAAGAACCTTAGGATTTTCAGAATGATAAATAAGCATTGGCTTCAACATTAGGTCATCGGCTGCATTAGTCTCTAACAAGAAAGTCAGTCTGTCCTTTGAACCTGTGATGTCAGCCATGGACTTCTCCTCTCTAGCAAGGAAAGTTCTAGATGGAATCTTCTTCCAATAGAAACCTATTTTATCTACATTGAAAATCTGTTGTTTGGGCATAGTGGCTCATGCCTGTAATCCCAGCACTTTGGGAGGCCTAGGTGGGTGGATCATTTGAGGTCAGGAGAGACCAACCTTGCCAATATGG
>NW_016107459.1:3484382-3488654 GCF_001604975.1 Cebus imitator | reverse complement strand
TAATTAGTTTACCTACTTAGATCTTCTGCATAATTTTTTTTTAACTTTTAAGTTCAGGAGTACAAGTATATTGTTACATAGGTAAACATGTGTCATGGGGATTTGTTATAGAGATTATTTCATCATCCATTAGTTATTTTTCCTGATCCTCTTTCTCCTTCCCTCCACCCTCTGAAAGACCCCACTGTGCATTGTTCCCCTCTATGTGTCTATGTACTCTCATCACCTAGGTCCCACTTATAAGTGACAACATGTGGTATTTGTTTTTCTGTTCCTGCGTTAGTTTGCTAAGGATAATGGCCTCCAGCTCCATCCATGCCCCAGCAAAGGACATTATCTTATTCTTTTTTATGGCTGCATAGTGTTCCATGACTCGGTCACCCAGGTTGAAACACAGTGGCATGATCACAGTTCACTACACCCTTAACCATCCTGGACTCAGGTGGTTAACTTTCTTAGCCTACTGTGCCACAGTTCATAGCCTCTCCTAGATAACTTGTTGCAGATTCTACATCCAATACTTGCTGCAGCTTCTACAATAACATTTGCTGCTTCACCTTGCACCCCTATGTTATGGAGATGGCTTCTTAAACCTCATGAACCACCCTCTGCTGGCTTCCAGCTTTTCTTATACAGCGTCCTTACCTCCTTCAGCCTCTCTAGAGTTGAAAAGAGTTAGAGCTTTCTTCTGGATTAGGCTTTGGCTTCAGGGAATGCTGTGGCTGGTTGATTTTCTGTCCAGACCACTCAAATGTTCTCTGTCAGCAATACGGTGGTTTCACATTCATATTAATCATGTGCTTGCTAGAGTAGCATCTTAATTTCCTTCACGAACTTCCCTTTATGTTCACAACTTGGCTAACTATTTAAACCCCAGCTTTTGGCCTGTCTCAGCTTTTGACATGCCTTCCTCACTAATTTTTTCTTTCTTTTTTTTTTTTGAGACGGAGTTTCACTCTTGTTACCCAGGCTGGAGTGCAATGGTGTGATCTCGGCTCACCACAACCTCCGCCTCCTGGGTTCAGGCAATTCTCCTGCCTCAGCCTCCTGAGTAGCTGGGATTACAGGCATGCGCCACCATGCCCAGCTAATTTTTTTATTTTTAGTAGAGACAGGGTTTCACCATGTTGACCAGGATGATCTCAATCTCTTGACCTTGTGATTCACCCGCCTCGGCCTCCCAAAGTGCTGGGATTACAGGCGTGAGCCACCGCCCCTGGCCCCTCACTAATCTTAATCATTGCTAGCTTTCCATTGAAAGTGAAAGACAAATGATTCTTCTTTTCTCTTGAAGATTTAGAAACAATTGTAGGATTGTCAATTGGCCTAATTTAAACATTGTTGTGTCTCAGGAATAGGGAGGCCTGAGGGGAGAGAGAGAAGTGGGAGAATGGTCGGTCAGTGGAGCGTCAAAACACACACAATATTTATGGATTAAGTTTGTTGTTTTATATGGGCATTGTTCATGGTGCTCCAAAACTCTTTTAATAGTAATGTCAAAGATCACTCATCAGAGAGCGCCATAACAGATATTATAATAATGAAAAAGCTGAAATGTTGCAATAGTTACCAAAATGTGACACAGAGGCACAAAGAGAGCAGATGCTGTTAGAAAAATGGTGCTGATAGACTTGCTCAATAAAACATTGCCACAAACTTTCAATTTATATAAAAAAGTGGTGAAGAGTAATAAATTGAAATGTAATAAAACAAAGTACATCTATAATAACTTCATATTTAAATATATTTCAAATAATTTTTGTTAAAATCTATGAAATGAAGATAATGACATAAAGTAACTGATTATGAATTAAATATTTTTCAAGAAGTAACTACTGAAGGACCAAAACTCTGTCTCCTGCTTCCTTTGCATTTTCTTTCAGGTTCTAGTAAAGAATTCTGGAATCTGACTAAATATTCATGGTGTTGTCACTTCAAACTTAGGTTTTGTTTTTTGTTTTTTGTTTTTAAGACAGAGTCTTGCTCTGTCATCTAGGCTGGAGTACAGTGGTGCAAGTATAGTTCACTCCAGCCTCTAATACTTGGGCTCAAGCAATCCTCCCACTTCAGCCTCCCAAGGAGCTGAGACCACAGGCATATACCACCATGCATGGCTAATTTTTAATATTTTTCTGGAGATAGAGTCTAGCTATGTTTTTCAGGTTGGTCTCAAACTCCTGCCCTCAAGCAATCCTCCTGCCTTGGCCTCCCAAGTGCTGGGATTACAAGCATGAGTCACTGCAGCTGGCCTCAAACATAGTTTTGATAAATGTCTGAATTAGATGTCTGCTCTTCTTTCCTTCCCTAAAATTATGTTTTCTCTTTAATATAGTGCTATATGTTCATTTTGCTTAACAGAGAAATAAAAGCACATGCCCTCTAAAGTAACATCTTGAATAATGCAACTTACACATCATTCATTTAGTATTTAAGACCAAATTCTGAGATAAGTTCTCCTGGGGAAGAACTATTCCCAGATTAGCAGAAAATGAGTTGAGGCAGTCTCTGTACTTTCTTCTATATAATTTTTAAAATTTTTACTTGAATGGGACTATCAGTAAAATTATTTTATCACATTATTTTTAATTTTTTTTTTCTACTAGAGCACATATTTCATTTCTCTCAATCATCAGAGTGGGAAATAGCATAGTTAAAAACCTTCCAATCGAACACAAGTAATACTGATTTATTAAACCTGAGCTATTAAAAGTATTTTATAGTGCTGCATAGTGGTGACGCCAGGGAGGTCCAGAAAAAAATCTTTGAATGTTTTCATGACATAACTGATTTTTGTAGCATTGACTTGGTCAGTTAATACCTATAATATGTCCTAACAGGGTGAGTGAAGAAAATTCCCACTCTTAAATAATTTGAAATATTATTTGGCAATGAAAGAACTATGTCAATTTGGCATGAAGTGAAGACCTGCCAAAAGATGTTATATATATATTTCATTGTCAACTAAATGACAAATAATAATTTCTTCAGGGTTTCAGATCAAGGAATCATGTTATATTTTCTGTAGTATGAATGTTGTTTGGAAGAAGATGAAAAAGGTGGATAGAAGGTACAGGAATGATGAAAAAACTTAGTAAACACTCAAAAGCAGGCAAATGAAAGCTAGATTCAGTAAAAATGATCATGTCACTTTGTATGTCATGAGGTGTGCTTAATAAAGAAGAGGCTTACCAGGAAAGGACAGAAAAGTTCTTAAACTTATAGCAATGATAAATGGATTTTTATCAGCCAGCAAATGAATAAAGGTATCTCTGTGAAGGCTTTCTGAAGCAGAAGTAACTTTATTTATTTTCCCTAAAACCAGAAAGAAAAGAAAATATAACTATAGAAGTATACATAAATAGATTATGTCTATAATCTCCCATATCAAGTATCGTAATTCTATTCAGTATTGCAAATATTTACATAAGCTTTCTGAAGTGCAGTAAACCTCCATACGCTTTGTAAACATTGTCTGGATGTTTAAAAATGTTTTCTATATTTAGTAAGTATATATGCATTTAATATATATTTTGCTATATATATTTACTATGTGTGTTTATATATATTATTTTCTATTTTGTTGTACTGGGGCCTTTAAAATGGAGATGGACAAGACATTTGTATTGTAAAAACTAAAAGTAAAAGCCTAACTCTGTCAGAATTGTTTTAAGAATTTGCAATTTCTATTTTCTACATTTAAATACTGTAAAGGCACATAGAAGGAAAGGAAAAAAAAGAAAAAAATGTGTGATGCAAGAGAAGACCATGAACTTAAAAGTCAAATATACCTATGTTGCAGTCAGTGTAACTTTCTCCCTACGCGATTTTTGAACCCCATTTAAGCTCTTTGACCTTTAGATTTGTTATCTATATAAAAAGGTCAATCATTTCTTTTTTATTTTTATTTTTTAATTATTATTTAATACTTTACTGTGTTCCTTTTATTTCTTTTTAAATCAATATTAGTTAATTATTTTTTTTTAATTTTTTAAAATTTTTTAATTGTATTTCTTTATTTTTTTATTTTTTATTTTTTATTTTTCCCCCCATTTATTTATTTTAATGCATTTTAGGTTTTGGGGTACATGTGAAGAACATGCAAAATTTTTGCATAGGTACACACATGACAGTGTGATTTGCTGCCTTCCTCCCCATCACCTACATCTGACATTTCTCCCCTTGCTATCTCTCCCCAGCTCCCCACCCCTCCACCGTCCCTCCCCTATTTCCCCCCAACTGACCCAAGTGTGTAGTGCTCCCCTCCCTGTGTCC
>NW_016107459.1:3441931-3480603 GCF_001604975.1 Cebus imitator | reverse complement strand
TTGTTCCCTTGCTGGTGAGGAGTTGTGATCCCTTGTAGGAGGAGAGGTATTCTGGTTTCGGGTGGTTTCATCCTTTTTGCGCTGGTTTCTTCCCATCTTTAAGAATTTACCCGCCTGTCGACTTTGTAGTTGCTGGCTTTCAGATTGGGTCTCAAGTCTTTCTGATTGACGTTCTGATTGTTGATGATGAGGTTATTTCTGTTTCTTGGTTTTCCTTCTGACAGTCTGGTCCCTCTGCTGTAGGTCTGCTGAGGTTCACTCCAGGCCCTGCTTGCCTGGGGTTCACCTGCAGCAGCTGCTGAACAGTAAGGGTTGTTACCAGTTTTCTTCTTCTGCTATCTTTGTCCCAGAAGGATACCCGACTAATGTCAATCTGATCTCTCCTTTATGAGGTGTCTCTTTGGATATATAGTGGTTAGGGAGCTGCTTGAGGAGATGGTCTCTTCTTTATAGGAGCTCAAATAGTGAGCTGTGAGCTCTGTTGTTGTTCATTCAGAGCTGCTGGGCAGGTACGTTTAGATCTGCTGTAGCAGAACTCATAAACTGCTTTTTGTTCCCAGGTGCTCTGTCCCAGGGATTTAGGGCTTTATTTATGAGTTTCCGCTATGCTGCTGCCTTCTTTTTTTTTTACTTCAGACCTACCCTGCCCAGCAAGGAGGCAGCCTAGTCACTGTCTGCCTGTAGAGGCTTTGGTGAACTGCCGTGGCCTCCGCCCAGCTGCCGAGTGAACTTCCCTGCAGTCCTGTTTATATGGTTGTAGTTAGAACTGCTTTGGCGATGGTGGCCCGCTTCTGTTGAGGCGGAGTCTCTCTGCTGTGGCGGGTTGCCTTGGCAATTGAGGGCTGCCTCAGCAATGGCGGGTTGCCTTGGCAATGGCGGGCTGCCTCAGCAATGGCGGGTTGCCTTGGCAACGGCAGGCTGCCTCAGCATTGGCAGACTACCTCAGTCCTGGCGGGCTGCCTCGGTAATGGTGGACGCCCCTCCCCCACAGAGCTGGACCGTCCCGGGTTCAGCTGGGCTTGCTGTCAAACTCTCAATCCAGAGTTTCTGATTGCTGTTCTTTTGTGGGGGTGGGACCAGCTGAGCCTGATCACCTGGCTCCCTGCCTCAGAACCTTTTTTAAGTTGGTGTTCCAGTCGCCTGTTGAAGAGGTGCCGGGGTCTATTTGTTTTCCCCTGCGACCACTCACTGCGCTGGCTTAAACAGCGGCACTGAGGTTTGTGGTGCTTTTTTTTTTTTTCTTGCCCTGGAATCTACAGTCCTGGTTCTCTGTTCAGTCCCCTTTTTAAACAGACAAATGGGCGACTTCCCGTGGCTCCAATCGCCAGCCAAAAGGGCACCTGGACTGGTGTATTTTGTTACGGAGAACCGGAGAATGGCTGCTCCGGGGTGCCGACAAAGCAGCCGTGTGGGGCAAAGCAGCAGTGCTGGCCGGCACAGCCCCACTGGCCGAAACAGCTGCGCTGGTGACCCGTGAAGCTCCTCCACCTGGGAATTTCCTAGTCTGTGGGCAATAAAAATGCGGCATCCACTCACCCTCTGCACTTTCACTTGGAACTGCAATCCTGAGCTTTTCCTAAACGGCCATCTTGGATCCTCCTCCAAAAAGGTCAATTATTTCTATCTCAACTATTGATGTGTCTGGTTTCCTGCTTGGCATAGAGGCAGTGCTCAAAAAACATTAGCTCTTTTCACATGAACATCATTATTTTATTCATGGTAGATTTTCTGTTAGTCACAGAGAAGACAATGTCAGCAATTTTTAAAGTTCAATGTAAGGTTATACCAATGGTTCTTTTAAAATGTATTATAATTAACAACATCATTAATTCTATACATCTTTTTTGCTGGGTTGAGGTTGCTGTAGTCAGTATAAAACATTCAGTTAATATATGATTCAAAGTTCAGTTGCAGGGAAAAGAATCCACTCTATTTTGTGGTAGCAGAGAGAGCTTTTTGGTAGAGCATTAAATGCTTATAGAAGTTTAGAGAAGGTGCAGGAAGTGGCTCTAACTTGATCTTTCAGGAGCTATTACCAAAAATCTAGAAGTGGGCAACCCAGATTGGTAAGAAAGCTCCACACTACCTCTGCTATAATCTTCAGGAGCAAAATGGATGGCCCAAGCCCTTTGTTCTACCTAATTCCAAAGGCAAATTTGTTTTGCCCATAGGATTTTCCATACTTAGACAATATTTGAAATTCTAAATTTAAGAAAGATTCGATTTTTTTTTTAGATTTTCTGCCTCTTCTGAATAGAAATTTTTATAGAAAGTAGTTAAAATGGATCATTAATATATTAATACTGTTACAGCATAACACATTTTCTAGTCAATAGCCTATTTTTGTTCTTACATTTTTGAAAAATAATAAAATACCTACGTAATAAATGTAAATATCCTTCATACAATTGAAATGTTACCCAGATATTACTGAAAAAGCACATCCTGCATGATGTTTATTTTTCCTCCAGTTCATCAAAAATTTGATTATAATAGGCATTATGTTTAGCTAGGGGTAAATGTAAAACCAATATCCTATCTAAGGTATTTGGTCAAAGGGAGAGCAAAACAAAGCAAATTTGGTGACTATACAGGCACTGTAGATACACATATGGGTAGCTTCTTTGGTCTCCATTTTAGTAATCAATAATAAGGTAATAGATGTAAAACTGGTTTTTTTCATCACCCTTTCTGTATTTCTTTTATCCCTAGTGACAGCTTGTACTTACTAGAATTCTTTACCTGTTGGAGTGACCCAAAACCTTATTCTCGGAAGATCTAACACTTGATTCTCCTGTATATGTGTTTTTACTTCAGTCTTCCATGAACCAAATTCACTGAAAGTGACAGTACATGAAATAACTTCTCCTTACTCTTACTGTGTTAAAATAAGCCCACTTGCTTATTGTAGGGAGCCAGCCCTACATCACCTGTGCATACCCCAAGTTTGGTGGTGACAAAGAAATGAGTAAAAGACAGATTAAGAGAGATAGTACGATCAGGAAGCCATCACTTATTACTCTGGAGGAGGCAGTGAAGGCTCTGAGCTCTGATCATCCACACAATTTATTGGTTACAATCATGTTGATCTATAGGATAGGGGTGGAGTGATGGTCAGGAGAGGGTGATGGTGGAGTGAATCAGTGAACCAGAACCGAATCAGTGAGCCAGAACTGGTGTATCATTCTAAGGATTGAGAAGAGTTGTGGTTTGGGAGTTTCACAAAAGAAGAACATGTGATTATCTTTAGCTTATTATCTATGTGCAGCTGGTGGAACTCAGGCCTTACAAAGAGCCTACAAGTCTGGCAATCTGGCTATGTAATAGTGCTATGAAGGGGTTTTACGTGCTTGAGCACAATGTTTATGATTACAGAGCCTAGGTCACCCTGCACTGGAACATGAGGCATGGAGAGGCCTTCCTCCTCAGAGGCCTCCTGCAGCCTTCCACAGTTTGTTGTTCCTTGTTTATACATTACTCATAACCAATTTATGTAGGCCTTCTGTATGTCCTTTCTCCTTTGCAGCTTTTCCCAACACTTATGATAATCACAACGTATCTCCACGTTTTGACTAGTTGGTCCAGCAGCATAAGCAGCACAAATGACCAGGTGATAACATAAATGATAAGTTCAATGGGCCACCATTGGATCATCTGGTGGAAATATTTATCTAAGAACTCTAAACCAATAGATCTCTGTAAAAAGAGATGAGAAGAAAATATATTGTGAGTTAGTCATTAGATGTGATATAAGGAATGTTAATAGGTTGGTACAAACATCATTGTGGATTTTGTATTGTTGAAAGGCTCTGTTTGATACTGGAATACGTTCTTAAATAAATGTTGTTATACCTCATTTCAATGTGCATTTCTCCCTTTATGCTTTCTTGATAATGATTTATTATTTGCTGTTTATTTCATATTTATTTCAGACTATGGAATTCATGTTAGACAAAAATCAAATTAGAACAATTTTTTTATTCGAGTTCAAAATGGGCCTTAAAGCAGTGGAGACACCTCACAGCATCAACTATGCATTAACCCAGAAACTGCTAATGAATGTACCCTGCAGTGGTAGTTCAAGAAGTTTTGCAAAGGCGACAAGAACCTTGAAGATGAGGAGCCTAGTGGTTGTCCATGAGAAGTTGACAACAGCAGTTGAGATCAATCATCAGAGGATCCTTTTACAACTACATGAGAAGTTGCCGAATAACTCATTGTCAACCATGCTATAGTCATTCAGCATTTGAAGCAAATTGGAAAGGTGAAAAAACTTGGTGAGTGCCTCAGAAGCTGAGCAACAATCAAAAGAATTGTCATTTTGAAGGGTCATCTTCTCTTATTCTGCACAACAACAATGAACCACTTCTCGATCAGATTGTGATGTATTATAAAAAGTGGATTTTATATGACAACTGGCGGTTGGACTGAGAAGAAGCTCCAAAGTACTTCCCAAAATCAAACTTGCACCAAGGAAAGCTCATAGTTACTGTTTGGTATTCTACTGAGGGTCTGATCCACTGCAGCTTTCTGAATCCCAGTGAAACCATTCATCTGAGAAGTATGCTCAGCAAATTGATGAGATGCACCAAAAACTGTAACACCTGCAGCCAGCATTGGCCAACAGAAAGGGCCCAATTATTCTCCATGACAATGCCCTACTGCATGTTGCATAACCAACATTTCCTTTAATGAATTGGGCTATGAAGTTTTATCTCATCTGCCATATTCAACTGACCTCTCGCCAACCAACTACCATTTCCTCAAGCACCTTAATAACTTTTTGTAGGAAAAAATGCTTCCACAACAAGCAGGATGCAGAAAATGCTTACTTTCCAAGAGTTCATTGAACCTTGAAACAGACTTTCATACTTCAGAAACAGGCAAACTTATTTCTCATTGGTAAAAATGTGTTGATTGTAATAGTCCCTATTTTGATTAATAAAAATGTGTTTGAGCCTAGTTATAATGATTAAAAATTCAGGACATAGGCATAGGCAAGGACTTCATGACCAAAACACCAAAAGCATTGGCAACAAAGCTAAAATAGACAAATGGGACCTAATCAAACTCCACAGCTTCTGCACGGCAAAAGAAACAGTCATTAGAGAGAATTGGCAACCAACAGAATGGGAAAAATTTTTTGCAGTCTACCCATCTGACAAAGGGCTGATATCCAGAATTTACAAAGAACTAAAACAGATTTACAAGAAAAAAACAAACAATCCCATTCAAAAGTGGGTGAAGGATATGAACAGACACTTTACAAAAGAAGACATACATGAGGCCAAAAAACATATGAAAAAATGCTCATCATCACTGGCCATCAGAGAAATGCAAATCAAAACTACATTGAGATACCATCTCACGCCAGGTAGAATGGCGATCATTAAAAAATCTGGAGACAGCAGATGCTGGAGAGGACATGGAGAAATAGGAACACTTTTACACTGTTGGTGGGAGTGTAAATTATTTCAACCATTGTGGAAGATAGTGTGGCTATTCCTCAAGGACCTAGAAATAGAAATTCCATTTGACCCAGCAATCCCATTACTGGGTATATATCCAAAGGATTATAAATCGTTCTACCATAAGGACAAATGCACACGAATGTTCATTGCAGCTCTGTTTACAATAGCAAAGACCTGGAACCAACCCAAATGCCCATTGACGATAGACTGGACAGGGAAAATGTGGCACATATACACGATAGTATCTTATGCAGCCATCAAAAATGATGAGTTCGTGTCCTTTGTAGGGACATGGATGAACCTGGAAACCATCATTCTCAGCAAACTGACACAAGAGCAGAAAATCAAACACCGCATGTTCTCACTCATAGGCGGGTGTTGAACAATGAGAACACATGGACACAGGGAGGGGAGCACTACACACTGGGGTCTGTTGGGGGGAAATAGGGAAGGGACAGCAGGGGGTGGGGAGTTGGGGAGAGATAGCATGGGGAGAAATGCCAGATATAGGTGAAGGGGAGGAAGGCAGCAAATCACACTGCCATGTGTACCTATGCAACAATCTTGCATGTTCTTCACATGTAACCCAAAACCTAAAATGCAATTAAAATAAATTCATGGCCTAAAACCACAATTACTTTTTCAGCAAACCAAGTCCATATGTTTTGGCTATAAAGTATTAGTCTAGCCTTGTATGTTGGTCCCAGATTTATGAAATGTTGTGTCTTTCCAATAACATCATACTTTGGAGGTGTTTCTTTCTAAATAGGACAACACTCAGATCTGTCAGGGATATAACCAATTAGTTTGCCAGTGATAAAGTGAGATAGGTAATCTCTATTGTTGTGAACCAACTACTCCACTTCTTTTACTGGAAAACAAGTTCATTGTTCAGAAGCAGGAGTGCTGATTTGAATAAAGAATTCCATAGAGATAGATGCACTGAGTTCAGCGACTTCTAGAGTGGCAATTTTACTTTTCCTGAATATTTTAGGATATTTCCTGTTTATAAAGATTGTAATCTTTACATAAAATATAAAAAGTACTTTTAAGGATTGTATTTATAAGAATAAAGATTAGAGTAAGACATTAGTGGTCTCTCTCATCTATTTAAATCTAGTATTTTATAAACATTTGTGAAAAATTCTGATTATTATTAATAATACCTATTATGAAAACCATGATGCCCTTGCTTCTGGCCATTAAACATTTCCATCTAGCATCTAAATTCTGAGAACTCATCATACTCATTAAAATCAAAAGGCATATTAATTCAACCCTCATTGTTATGCTACAAAAAACAAATAGTGTGCTATGGCTTTCCTTACCAATGAATTTCTCAGTGTCTCAGTGAAAGGACTCTCCTCTGAGTTCCCCGGTGGTCATAACTAGCAGATATATAAATAGATCATACACAAGTAAGCCAAGTTAACACTGTTAATTTTTTGAGATATTAGGATCCCCTTTTCTGTGTTATATCATGAACAGTTTGGCATCTCAACAATTTTGCATAAACCATTTTTAGTCCATATTTAAGAAACAAATCAAGGAAACAGAACAATTCTTGGTTGGCTCAGTCACAAATAATACTCAGATCCCTTTATAATGCAGCCTAGTAAATGTATTTATCCACAACTAAGATTGTGTTTCTCCCTCCTTCACCCAGTACATTCATAATTAATTGCCATACATTTTCTTCATTTCCATGATAAAAGTTAGAAAAATTGTTAATTAACTATGATAAAGAAATGTTATCCCAGATCATCCTAAGATTTCTTTCCACAATTGTGCATACAGTGTAGTAGGCGACAGTGGTGGCTCTTAAGAGTAGGCATGTCTTCAAGGAAATCACAATAGATAACATTTTTCTAAGTCTTGAGGTAGATCAGAAATAACCTCATCATTCAGGAAAGAAAAGCTAATAAATATAGACTATGATAACAGAACATTCATCTCAGTAGCAATGGCTACACAACTTGAACTACTTTTGTTTTCAACTACCTAGATTTGGGGAGTTGCTAATGAAACATAGCTTAGTCCATTCTAACACATTGACTATTAATAATATCAGGCCTTTGTCTACACAGAAAAAGGGATCACAATTCTTTAGGACACTCACATTCTCTGGACTTTTTACTATGTCTTGAGTAGGACTTTGAAACTTGGGCTTTTTTCCTTTTTCTTTCCTAAACTCTCTAGCACAGTTACTCAATCTAGAATTCATGCATTCTTCATTCTTGTCATAGGGGTATACTGCAGCAGCTCAGCAGCTCACCAAACACTTGACTTCAATAAACACTTTCTCCCAAGAGACTACAGGTAATCATATAATGCTGTTTTGATATTTCATACAATGGAACAACAATGTTCTATACTCTGACATTAACAGGATCCTAACTGCCTTCAAACACAACCAGGTCAGATGCTAAATGCCAGATGCCCATTTCCTTGAAGCTTTTTCTCAGGTACCAATTACTCTCAGTTAAGGTTTATTAACAAAGATAGAACCCATTCAAGTTAGTATAAGGAAAAAAATAATGCATTGTGATGTATTTAATATCTTATTGAATAATCGACTAGTTTTAGGAATAGACTCCAGGTTGAAATCCCAAAAATAACTTCCAAGCCAATAACACAACTGGCCTTTCAAGGAAGCCACTTTTCCTGCCATAATCAGAGAACTGCCTGTTTAATCAGGAAGTCACTACTATAGGTGCTTGCTTCAGAACCACAACACCTGTACTAACACACACACACACACACACACACGCACACACACACACACACACAGGTACACACACACACACACACGAATATACAGAAATGGATGCTTTGTGCCCTGCTTCTCTCTGTTCTTAAATCAAGATTTTTAATTAAAGTCTTTTTAAAATGTATCTGATTTGAGGAATGTAAACCAAAACTAGAAATATGGTCATAAAGAATCTTGTATTTTTATTTTGTTTTAGAAATTCGGCACTTCCTCATTTTAAGAAAGCAAGTTAAAAAGAGGTTGGAATGGATATTGAACTGCCCAAGCCAATGCATCTACCACAGACTACTTACAGAGTAGTGATTTATGGAGTAGAGTTCTAATTGTGGAAAGGCTTTATAATTAGCACTTTAATTTTGAAGTGTTCCCTCTAGCATTAACTCTACAGAATTGTTGCCAAACTTTTAGTTCAATTCACAACTTTAAGTACATAATTTGTGCCAAGTTCTGGTGTTACAAAGATGAATTATACCAGTTCCTCACCCTTGGTGCTAACAGTCTGCAACACAGAGTAGACTAATCAATAAATTGAGTAATTCAGGTATTAACACTGGGCCAAAAAATGAATAACGTGCTATGAGATTAATTTAGCCTCTGGTGGGTACAGAATAGATATCTGGGGACACCTGCATAGGTAAAGTTAAATCACGCCTTAAATAATTTTTTGTCTGGTCTTAAATGAAGAGCAAAATATATTCTTTCAGAACATGTTTTTAATATATATTTTCAGAATGAGTAAAGCATAAAAAAATGTGAATATGAAAGTATTTGATACTTGACCATAGTAGGTGTGCAGTAAAAATTTGTTGAAATACTTAAGAAAAAGCTAGGATACAGAGATCATAAAAATGAACAAAAATAAATTTTTAGATTTTAAGGGCTGTTTAAGCCAGTTTTGAAAAATAAATTGTGAGTGGGAATCAGGTGTATCACTTCCATGCCAGAGCATTTAATTGCTGGTACAAAACCACCCAGTACTTTCTTTTCCTTAGCTCTTAACCACCAATGTCAATAATGTGATTGTTTCAATTATAGGAAATGTAAAAAATGAACTGTTTTATACAAAGAAATCCCCTAGTCATATTTTTATGGTAATAATTTTGAAGCACTGAGGAGGACAGATTACAGTGCAGACAGCTGGAATCTGATCAAACAGAATACTATGTAAGGATTGTGATGTAATAAAAATGTATATATAATTTCTGCTCCCAGTTCTTGAAACAGAGCTCCTAATACTCTTGTAAATTCTCAAGTAGTAGAAGTGATGGAAGCATCTCTTGTTACAGTATTTAATATTAGTCCTGAGAGCTTCCAAGATCTTGTTTTTTGTATATTAATGAGGTGACTGGTGGCCGAAAAAGCTGCTATTAGTTTCAGGATGAGCTGGTTGACAAAATAACCAACCTCATAATTACAGGGTTAGCACATTCATTCCCACTCCACAACCTGTGATGAAGGGAAGGGGGCTGGAGATTGAATTCAGTCACCAATGGACAATGATTTAACCCATCATGTCTGTGTAATGAAACCTCCGTAAAAAACAATGAGGGCTTCAGGGTTGTGGAGTTTCCAGGTTGGTGAATAGATCCAAGTGACAGGAGGGTGGCATATCCCAACTCCATGGGAACAGAAGCTCCTGGCTTAAGACCTTTTCAGGTCTTTCCCTATGTATCTCTTCATCTCACTGTTCATCTGTATCCTTTATCATATTCTTTGTAAATCTAAGTAAATGTTTTCCCGAGTTCTATGAACTGTCATAGCCAATTATCTAAGCTGAGCAGAGGTCATGGGAACCCCTGATTTGTAATCAAGTCAGACAGAAATGTTGGTAACTAATTGTAATTGGTATCTGAAGTGGTGAGCAACCTTGTGGAACTGAGTCCTTAACCTCTGAGGTCTGCACTAACTTCAGGAAATAGGTGTCATTGAATTGTAGGCATCAGTTGATATCCAAGAGTTGAAGAATGGGTTGGTGTGGGAAAAAAATAGCTGGGGTAAGATAATATATCATTGCAGTTTTGAGTTGCATTTCTCTCATGGTCAATGATGTTGAACAAGTTTTCATATGCCTGTTTGCCATTTGTATTTCTTCTTTTGAGAAATGTCTGTTTAGATCTTTTGCCCATTGTTTAACTGAATTATTAGATTTTTTTTCCTATAGAATTGATTGAGCTCCTTACATATTTTGGTTATTAATCTTTGTATGATGGGTAGTTGGCAAATACTTTCTCCCATTCTGTGTGTTTTCTCTTAATTTTGTTAATTGTATCCTTCCCTGTGCAGAAGCTTTTTAACTTGATGTAATCTTATTTGTCCATTTTTGCTTTGGTTGTCTGTGCTTGCAGGGTATTGCTCAACATTTTTTGCTGAGATTCATGTCATGAAGATTTTCCCCAATGTTTTCTTTCAGTAGTTTTATAATTTGAGGTCTTAGATTTAACTATTTAATCCATTTTGACATAAATTTTTGTATTAGAAGAGTTAGGGTTCTAGTTTCATTATTCTACATATGGTTATCCAATTTTCCTGTCACTATTTATTGAAGACACCGTCCTTACCCAGTGTATATTTTCGGTACCTTTGACAAAAATGAGTTAACTGTAGATGTGTGGATTTCCTTCTGGGTTTTCTATTATGTTCCTTTGGTATATCTGTCTGTTTTTATGCCAGTACCATGCTGCTTTTGTTACTATACCTCTGTAGTACAATTTGAAGTCAGGTGATAAGATTTCACCAGTTTAGTTCTTTTTGTGGAGGACAACTTTGGCTATTCTGGATCTTTTGTGATTCCATATAAATTGTGGAATTGATTTTTCTATTTTTATGAGGAATGTCATTGGTATTTTGATAGTGATTGCATTGAATCTGTAGATTGGGTAGTGTGGACATTTTAACATTATTGATTTTTTGAATCCATGAATATGAAATGCTTTTCCATTTTAGGTGTCCTGTTCAATTTCTTTCATCTGTGTTTTATAGTTTTAATTATAAAAATCTTTCACTGCTTTGGTTAATTCCTAGGTATTTAATTTTAAATGTTGCTATTGTAAATGGGATTACTTATTTCTTTTTCACATTTGTTCACTATTGGCATATAGAAATGCTACTCCTTTTTATGTGTTGATTTTGTATTTTGTAACTTTACTGAATTTGCTTGTCAGTTCTAATAGTTTTCTTATGGGATCTTTAGGTTTATTCAAATATAAGATCAAATAATCCACAAACAAAGGTAATTTGACTTTTTCCATTCCTATTTGGATGCTCTTTATATCTTTCTTTTCTCTGATTGCTCTAGCTAGGACTTCCAGGAAAATGCTAAATAACAGTGGTGGCAGTGGATATCCTTGTCATTTTCTAGATCTTAGAAGAAAGGCTTTCAGTTTTTTCCAGTGAAGTATGATACTAGCTATGTATCTGTTGTATATGGCTTTTATTATGTTGATGTATGTTCCTTCTATCCCCAGTGTTTTGAGGATGTTGAATTTTGTCAAATGCTTCTTCAGCATCAATTGAAAAGATCAGATGGTTTCTATCTTTCATTCTGTTGATAAGATGATTTGGATATGTTGAAACATCCTTGCATCCTAGGAATTAATCCCACTTGGTAATGATGAATGATCTTTCTAATATATTGTTGAATTTGGTTTTCTACTATTTTGTTGATGATTTTTGCATCAATATTCATCAGATACATCAGCCTGTAGTTTTCTTTTTTTGATATGTCTTTGGATTTGGTAGCAGGGTAGTACTGGCCTCATGGAATGAGTTTGGAAATAGTCCATCCTCCTTTATGTTTAGAATAGTTTGACTTTTAATGGTATTAGTTCTTTAAATGTTTGCTAGAATTCAGCAGCCAAGCCATCAGGGTACAAGCCTGTCTTTACTGAAAGACTTTTTATTATGGCTTCAATTTTGTTACTTGTTATTGGTCTGACAGGTTTTAGATTTCTTCCTGGTCCAATCTTGGTAGGTTATATATGTCCAAGAATTTGTCCATTTTTTCTCAACTTTTCAATTTTTTTGACATATAGTTGCTCATAGTAGCCACTAATGATCCTTTAAATTTCTGCACTATCAGTTGTAATGTCTCCTTTTTTATTTCNTTTTTTTTTTTTTTCTTAGTCTGGCTGAAGGTTTCTCAATCTTGTTTACCTTTTCAAAAATTGACTTTTTGTTTCATTAATATTTCAAATGTTTTCATTTCAATGTCATTTATTTCTTATCTTATCCTTATTATTTTCTTCTACTAATTTTGGGTTTGGTTTGCTCTTGTGTTTCTAATTCTTTAAGATGTATTATTAAATTGTTTATTTTAAATTTTTTCTCTTTTTTGATATAGGCACTTATAACTATGAACTTCTTGCTTAGTATTGCTTTTGCTGTATCCCATAGGTTTGGTATGTTGTGTTTCCATTATCATTTGTTTCAATAAATTTTTCAGTTTTCTTCTTAATTTCTTCATTGACTCATTTGTCACTGAGAAGTATATTTTTAAATTTCCATGTATTTGTATAGTTTCCAAAATTCCTCTTATTAATTTCTAGTTTTATTCTGTTGTAATCAGAGTAGATGTTTAATATTATTCCAATGTTTTGAAGGTGTTAAGATTTGTTTTGTGACCTAGCATATGGTCTAGCCTTAAGAATGATCCATGTATTGGGGAAAAGAATGTATTCTGCAGCCATTGGATGAAATGTTGTTTAAATACTTTTAGATTCATTTGGTCTATAATGAAAATTAAATCTGTGACTTATTTGTTGGTTTTATCTCTAGAAGAGCTGCCCAGTGTTGAAAGTGAAGTGGTCATGTTTCCAGCTATAATTGCATTGGGGCCTGTCTCTCTCTTTAGCTCTAATAATATTTGCTTTATATATCTGGGTGTTCCATTGTTGAGTGCATGTCTGTTTACAATTGTTATAGTCTCTTGCTGAAATGACCCCTTTATAATTATATAGTGACCTTCTTTGTCTCTTCTTATAGCTTTTGCCTTGAAATCGATATTGTCTGATATAGGTATAGTTACTGTTGCTCATATTTAATTTCCATTGGCATGGAATAACTTTCTCAATCCCTTTATTTTCAATCTAAGTATATTTTTATGAGTGAAGTATTTCTTGCAGGCAAATAGCTAACAGATCTGTTTTTTCATTGATTCATCCAGTCTACATCTTTTGATTGGTGAGTTTAGTTCATTTACATTCAATGTTATTATTGATAAGTGAGGACTTACTTTTGCTAATTTATTTGTTGCCTGTTTTTTTGTTTGTTTGTTTTTCATATTCTTCTCTTCATCATTTGTTTCCTTTTGTCTTCCTTTAGTGAAGGTGATTTTTCTCAGTTAATTTAATTTAGTTTCTGCTTTTTATTTTCTGTGTGTCCATTGTACATTTTTTGGTTTGAGTTTACTGTGAGGCTTTCAAATATTATTTTACAAGCCATTATTAAAACCTGATATCAACTTAACACTGTTTGCATAAACAAACTAAAAATCAAGCCAAAAGAAAACTAAAAATGCTCTATGGCTTAACTTTTTTCCCACTTCTAAACTTTTTGTTGCTTCTATATATATCTTACTGCACTTACTGTGTCTTGAAAAGTTGTTTTAATTAATATCTTGATTGTTTCATTTTTTAGTATTTCTACTTAAGAACAGAGTAGTTTACACACCAGAGATACAGTATTATCATATTCAGTGTTTTTTTTGTGTGTGTATTTACTATTATCAGTGAAGGTACTATTTTGTACATTCAGGTAATTACTTATTGCTCTTTAATGTCCTTTTCTTCCTGCGTACGTACCCTCTTTAGCATATCTTGTAGGACTGGTCTGGTATTGATGAAATCCCTCAGGTTTTGTTTGTATGGAAAATTCTTTATTCCTTCTTCATATTAGAAGGGTATTCTCACCGGATATACTTTTCAAGGGTAAAGTGTTTTTTTGTCCTTCAGCACTTTTAAATATGAATTGCCATTCTTTCCTAACCTGTAAGGTTTCCACTTAAAGCCTGCTGCTAGACGTTTTGGAGCTCCATTGTATGTTACTTGTTTCTTTTCTCTTGCTACTTTTAGGATCCTTTCTCTATCCTTGACCTTTGGAAGACTAATTATTAAATGCCTTGAGGTAGTCTTTTTGTTGTTATATAACCTTGTACTTGGATATTGATCTCTTTATTTAGGAATGAGAAGTTCTCTGCTATTATCCCTTTGAATAAACTGTCTATCCCTGCCTCTTTCTCTATCTCCTGTTTAAGGCCAATAACTCTTAGATTTGCCCTTTCGAGGCTATTTTCTGGGTCCTTAGTCATGCTTGATTGCTTTTTATTCTTTTTTGCTGGGTATTTTGAAATATAAAAACCAAGATCTACCTAATATTCCTTCCCCTTTCAAAAATCATAGGAGCCTCACTCACAGCCACTGCCACCCCAGACCTCAAGGAGCACTGCCAGACTATTGCTGATGTTCCTTAAAGCCCAAGATCCCTGAAGTTAGCTTCTGGTGAATGATGCGTGGCCTTGGTGTCACTCCTCAGGGCAGTAGGCTCCCCTCTAGCCCAGGATAGGTCCAGAAATGCTACCTAAGAGTCAAGTCCTGGAAAGTCACGTTATGTCTTTAAGCTTACTAATTATTTATTTTGCTTAATCAATTCTGCAATTGAAAACCTCAGATGCATTTTTCAGTATGCCAATTGCATTTTTCAACTCCAGAATTTCTGCTTGATTCTTTTAATTTACTTTAATCTCTTTGACAAATTTATCTGATGAAATTCAGAATTTCTTCTCTGTGTTCTCTTGAATTTCTTTTGAGTTTCAATACAGCTATTCCAAATGCTCTATCTGAAAGGTCACATATCTCTGCTTCTTAAGGATTTATTCCTGGTGCTTCATTTACTTCTTTTGATGAGTCATATTTTCCTAGATGCTATTGATGCTAGTAGATGGTCTTTGGTGTTTGGGATTGGAGAGCTAGATATTTATTGTAGCTGTCACTTTCTGAGCTTATTTGTACCCATTCTTTATGGGAAGACTATCCAGATGTTGAAAGGACTTGGTGCTGTGATCTAAGCCGTATCTGCTCCAGGGAACAACCAAAGCCCAGTAATGCTGTGGTTCTTTTAGACTTGTAGAGGTAACAACTGTTGGTCTTGGACAAGGTCTGAGAGAATTATCCAGATTACCAGAAAGAGACTTAATCTCTTGCTTAGTTTCTCCCAGACAAACATAGTCTGACTCTGTTCTGAGCCACCTAAAGCAGGGGTCGAAGTGACATAAGCACTCCTGTGGCCACCACCAGTATGACTGTGCTGAGTTAGACCTGAAGCCATCATAGCACGGGGTCTTACCCAAGGCCTGCAGTAATCATTCCCTAGCTACTGCCTATGTTAGTGGAAGGCTCTGGAGTTCTACAATCAACAGGTGGCAAAGCCATTCAGGCCTGTGCTCCCTTTCAGAGCAGTGAGATTCCTCAGGTCATCAGTATGAACAGAGGTGTCATCCAGAAGCCAGAGAATAGGGTCAAAAACCTTAGAAGTCTACCTGGTGTTCTACTGTACTGCAGCTGAGATGAAACTCAGATCACAAGACACAGTTCTCTCCAATCTTCCCTCCTCTTTCCAGAGGCAGAGGAGCCTCACCCATAATGATGGCCATCCCAGACCACAAGGAGTACTGCCAAAATATTGTCAGTGTTCCCTTCAGGCCCAAGGTCTCCTATGTCAGCTTGTGGTGAAGACTGCCTAGCCTGAGACTCATCCTTCAAGGTAGTGGGCTCCCCTCTGGCCCAGATCAGGTCCAGAAATGCCATCTATGAATCAGTTCCTGGAATTGGGGACCCAAAGAGCATGCTTAGTGTTCTACCCCACTATGACCATGCTGGTACCTGAAGCCAGGAAGTCTGAGGCTCAACCCATAACTCTCAACATAGTACCTGGCTATCACTGCTGGTATTCAGGACCCCAAATCTCTTCAGTTTGCAGATGATGAATGCTGCCATGACTGGCTCTGGGTCCTTTCCTTCAAGACTATGAGTTCCTTTCTGGCCATGGGTGTGTCTAGAAATGTCATCTGATAACTAGCGCCTGGTACAAGGAGCTCATGACTCTGACCACTGCCCTATCCTGCTATGGATGAACTGGTAACCAACAAGAAAGACAAAGTCCTCCCCACTCTTCCTTTTCCACTCCTCAGGCAGAAGGAAGTGGTCTTTTTTTTGCAGCTGCAAGCTGTTCAGCCTGAGGTTAGAAGAGAAGTGATGCCAGCACTCCCTTAGCCATACCAGATGTTGTCTCATTATGTCACATGCCACCCCCAGTCCACTATCTCTCAGCCTAGTTCAGCACCATGACTCACCTAAAAGTTATAGTTATTATGGCCTAGACTACCTTTCAAGTTTACTGGGAGACACAGAGCACTTTGGCTTTTGGTGGCATGGTATGTGGGATATTAAGTTCTGACAACTGGGATCAGCAACTCCCCTCTGGCTAGGGCTGGTTTAAATGCTCTCTCCATGGTTAGGCATTAGCTGACCTTGGTTCAGTTTTTCTTTCTGCTGTAACCAGGCAGCACTGAGTTCAATGCCTCATAATTGCTGTGGTATTCCTCCCCCAGAACCCAGACATGCTCTCTGCATCATGCCGTCACTACTAGATGGTAGGAAACGGTGGTGTCAGTGATTCAAAACTGCTTTTTCCATCTCTTCAGTGCCTCTTTCAACAATATGGAGTTAAAACCAGGTACTATGAGTACTTACCTTATTTTTAGTTCTTATGAAGGTGTTTTTTTCTGTATAGCTAGTTGTTAAACTGGTTTCCTTGCAGAGGTGACAATAGCTGGAGCTCTCTATTCCACCATCTTTCTCTGCCCTCCTCTAATACAATTTTTGATACGATTGAATTTGGATAAATTATCATGGTACTTTTTCCATATTTGTCCCATCTTTTCTTTGTTTACCTTATTTCTTCTGACATCTTTTGGATTATTTTTTTGCTATTATATCATTTTATTTATTGGCTAATGAGCTGTAATAATTTTGTTGCTTTAGTGGTTGCATTAGAGTTTATAATATACAACTTTAACTTACAGTTTACCTTCAATTTATATTTTACGTATTATAAAAGAACCTGGTAATAGTATTCTTCAATTTCTCAAGACCTTTAGGTTACTGTTGTCATATAATATATATCCAACAATGCACTTATTTTTCAGTCATTTTTTATTTTAATAGATGTAAACAGTAAGAAAATAAACATATTTATTAATTTAATTACCTCTTCTGGTATTCTCCATTCTTTTTTTAATAGATACATGATTTGATTTGGTTGCATTGTCCCTGGCCCTGTAGTGCTAAATATTTTTATCTCTTTCATATCTGAAAATAAGTTTTTATTTTGTCTTAGTTTTTTATTGAGATTAAATCCACATAAGATAAAATTAGTTATTTTAAATTGTATTATTGAATTGAATTTAGTATATTCATAATGTGCAAATATTAGTTCTAACTAGTTTCAATTGCCTTAGTTTTCAAAAAACATTTTGGCTGGTATACAATTTTAGGTTGTCAGTTTCTTTTCTTAATAGTACTCAAAAACATTCTTCCATTGTTTGTCACTTGCTTTATTTACAAAAGAAAGCCTGCTTTTATTTTTATCTATCTTCCCATAAGACACATGCATTTTTTCTGTGCTTTTTTCTATTTGTCACTAGTTTTGAGCAATTCAGCCATGATGCATTATGTAATTTTCTTTGTATTTCGTATAGTTGAGAATATCTTAGCTTTTTAGATTTATAAGTTTATAATTTTCATCAAGTTTGGACTTTTTTTTAGTCATTATTTCTTCAATTTTTAAAAATCTTATCCCAACCCTTTTGGCAACTCCAATTATCCATATTTTAAAACATTTCATTATGTCCCAGCTCACTGAAGTTTTTATTTGTTTTTGATTTTTTGTTGTTTTTTTATTGCTGATATTTTCTTTACGTACAGTTTAAAGTATATTAATCTTTCTTACTGCATTTAATGTATTTTTCATCTGAAATGTTGTATCTTTCATCTCTAAAATTTATATTTGTGTCCATTTTTTGTACCTTTAATGTATCTACTTAACTATTTGGACATACATAATAAGTAATAATAGCAGTTCTCATGTTTATACCTGTTAATGCTAATATCTGTGCCAGTTCTAAGTCAGTTTCAACGTTCTTCTTCTCTTTATGAGTCACATTTTAAGTGAAGAAATAAAGATTTGTTGTGAGTTCCCATGATGTAGTGACAAATTATGTATATAGCACATCTGAGAAAGTGAGAATATGAGTATTTTTTTTTTGAGAGACCCGAAGTGGCAAGAATGCACAAAAACACAGGGTTATCAAGACTGGAGCCTCTTACTCAGGCCCCAAACTTCTAGATCTTGGTTACCTATTCATGCCACTAAAGACTTGGCTATTAGGCCAGGTGTGGTGGCTCATGCCTGTAATCCCAGCACTTAGGGAGGCCAAGGCAGGTGGATCACCAGAGGTCAGGAGTTCAAGACCAATCTGGCCAACATGGTGAAACCCCATCTCTACTAAAAATACAAAAAGTATCCAGCCCTGGTGGAACATGCATGTAATCTCAGCTACTCAGGAGGCTGAGGCACAAGAATCACTTGAATCCAGGAGGCAAATGTTGCAGTGAGTCGGAGATTGCACACCTGCATTCCAGCCTGGGTGACAGAGCATTACTCCATCTCAAAATAAAATAAAATTTAATTTAATTTAAATTAAATAAATTAAAAAAAAGACTTGGCTACCTACTCATGCTGTTAATATGTGGGTGGTGGAACTGAAGACCACCATGTAAAGCTGAATCTCCAGAGCCCTATATCCTCACTATGCAGAATTCTTCACCAGGAGGAACAGCGAGATAATTGTCTATCTCTGCCCTCAATCTGGGGGAAAGGGAAAAATAATATTTACTCTGATATTTCCTCGGTATAAACCCATACTCACTAGAACTTGGGGGCAAAATTTACAAACTGCCACCCTAAAAATTCAAGAAGAAAATAAAATATAAAGTGGTTCAGTAAGTAATTCTTCTCTGTGGAGTAACCAGTTGAAATTGTGAAAATCTGACATTTCCTTCTTCACTTGTTTTATTTTTTTAAATTTCTGAGTGCTAAATTTTTGAGGTTTCTAATTCTAAACAATATTTCTTCTGCATTGTTCGTTGTTATATCTTAGTCCAAGCCATCTATCTGACCTTTGGGGGCTTTATATTTGAAAGTCATGATTTCAATTACTATGTGAATATATATATATATTTTTTCTATAGATATATTTGTATATATATATGCACATAGTAGTTGAAATATATATATGCATATTTCCAAATCTCTCTATATTTATTTATTTATACATTTATTTCCAAACCTCTATTTATATATTTATGGTTTATGTCTAAATGCATTCTAGCTCTTGCTCCAAGTCCTTAGACCCTGTTGTCTGTAATACATCTCTAATTAGTTGTTCAACCCACTAGCATACAGAGGAAATTAAAGTCATTTGATGGTCAACATTTCTTAATGCTGTTATTGCTATAAGATTTCTGCAGGATAAAATATGTTATCAGGAAGACGTTGTCACTGAAAACTCTTGGAGTCACAGAGCTCTTCGGTTTTAACCCAGTCTGCTATTTATATATATGAAAGTACTTATGTAAAATTCTGAGCCTTGGTTTTCTCATCTGTAAGTTGGGAATTGTAGAACCTACTTCACTTGTTGCTGTGAGTGCTAAATCAAATCCTAAATAGAAAATCACTGATATTCCTAATATATGTTAGGCCCTCTATAAAAGATAGTGCTTTTCCAGGTATTTTGTGTTTTCAGTTATATTTTCATTACCAGGTAGGCAATTGTGTATATCTATTAGAATTTTCAAATTATCCTCTTTGAAAGCTCATTTGATTCCCAAATTTTATAGTTTAGATTTTAGGGTATTTAAGAATATATGTTTGGATTAATGCTTTTCCCTCATAGTAATATGTATACCTCTTCCTAATTAGGTAAAAATATGCATATATGATTTTTAAAAACTTTAATAAATACTTTGGAATATGTCTACTTTTAAATCTTGGGGAAATTTTTCATTGACTTTCATGGATATTTTTACCTGCTTGATTTTTCCAATCATCTCCTGATTGTTTCATAGAAGTCTCTTTGTAAGAATAAATTCTACCCTCTGACACAAATTAATTATCCATTAATGACATGTTGGAAATGTCACCAACTCTACTTTGCACTGAACTGTCTATGTTTAAATCCTGAAATAGTCCCCACATTATATATTCAGTATGTGTATATGGAGGTGAAAGCTTTGAAAGAAATTTTGGGAAAGAATTTTAGGAACGTGATTTGTTTCATAATAAAGGCTCCTTAATGCTTTTTTATGTGCAATGACTTTCATCAAATTATGTGATTTAGAAAGATATCTTGCTGCCATTTTTCTTAAGATTTTCCAATCAACTTCGTTTCCAATTCTGACTTTTTCTAATAAATGAACACCTACTGAAGGACATCAGCAATTTTGTACACAGAAATTGAATGGGGAAAAATACTGTTTACCTCAAGGGGGAGTATCCTGACATTCATTGCTTTTCTATATTTTATTGTAAGCCAATAATGGATCCAAAAATATTTATTGCAGAGGAGGTTATAATTAATTTTTCTGGTAAGTGGACAAAAGTATTCCTTTATATCTCCCTGTGTAAGATATAATGTTTTTGAAAGCAAATATTGTAATGCTTTTTTCTTATAGGTTTCTCATTTTTACTTCAAAATGCTAATAAAGTTTATGCCCAATTTATTATTTTAATGACAGTTGACATTGCCAATGTAGCACATACTGTAGAGAATTATATTTCAGTTCAATTAAAACTAGTCAAGAAACATCTGTTCAAAACCTTAAGAAAAAGGATTATAACAAATTTTCAATTTTGTTTAACTTTATAATTTCCTTTTTTAAAATTTTACAGTGTATATGATTTGGAAGAGTACCTAATGTTTCATTATCAAGAGCATCGTCATGCCTGAATGAAAAGTATACACAATAATCCCATATAGATGCTGAGGGTGCTTTTTTGGTAATCTGTATTGTCTGGAAGCAGGATATCAGCCAGGAACAGTCATGCATTCACTCACTCATTCAGGATTTGCTATTTGATAAGTGCTGTTTATAATGATGAGAAAGGCAATCCCGACCACACCTTCACAGAAATTACAGACAATCAGGTGACACAGAATTCAAGTATTTCTGCCCATGCCACATGTACAACCTTTGCTCTTAAGAGCTCTTAGTCCCTGTGTCGTATCACTTAAGTGTGCTTAATAGGCTTGGTAATCAAGCACTTTAGCCTAAGCTGATTAAAGTAAGTCAGTCAAACAAGAGTGAGATTACTAAATGGTAAAGACATTAACAAGAAATAAAAGCAATTTAACTGTGAGAGTGGATAGAAAAAATATATACAAAGAACGAGAAAAACTTAAAGAATATTTTGACCTAAGTTTGCTTCACTTTACATTTCACTTATTCAACTCAAAATACTTTGTCATATTCAATTCTAATTCATTCATTTAGCATTTTTGACTATTGTATGATACGTAATATACATGGCTTTGGACTTATAAGAAATAATCAATCTATGATCCCTAAATTAAAGGAACTTAGAGTACTGTACATATGTACACGTATCTTCATTTATGTGCTTATATTTAGTGGGGGATGGAAGTGAAATAGTTGAGAGTAGGGTAGGGGAATAGGTTTAGGTTTTAAGTGTCAAAACCAATTATAGGGAATATATGGGATAGAGTGTCAAGAGAGAACTTTTTAACTAATATACAAGTGAGTTGAGAATAAAGGTTAAATCTGAAATTGCTGGTATAGAAGCTATTAAAACTGTAACAAAGGTGGCATGACAAACATGGTATCCATGGAAAGACAGAATGAGGTTAGAATCAGAATAATCATAGAAGATACCCATCTCACTACAATAGCTGAAAGAAGGAAATGGGTGAGAATCTGTGAAGATGAAAATAAGTTAGCCAGTGTGAATGTTTACATGTGGTTCAGCAAGTAGTCAGTATATTTCCTGCCCCACTGTAGGTAGGGTATATTTTCTTCATACCTCATTGATGTTGGCCTTTGCCATATGAGATGCTTTGGTCAATAGGGGCAAAAGACAAACTCCAAATGTAAGCCTGAAGAGGTATCTTCAGGTGTTCTCAACTTTCTAGCAGCTTTTGATCTCTGCCATAAAGACAGAGGTTTTGTGCCTTTAGCTTGTCCCCCACCCCCACCAAAAAAAAGATAGATGAAACAAAATCACCCCAGACAAATTGAGCTCCTGGGAAATAGTTACTAAGAATAAATGACAATTCTCATTGCAAATAGTTACTGTGGTATAATACTTACTTTGAAAGTTCTGTATTTTGTACCAATAACTGATTAATGTATTAATTTGTAGCTAGAATGGGAGTGCTGCATTAACAAACGCCTAGAGTGAGTCACCAGCATTGAGATGGGCTACTGGATTACAAGAAAACTCTTAAACTCCTAATGAAGACTGGATAAATAGGGAGCTGTGTTATGTGATAGCAAAGTGTTTGATAAAACATTTGCCTGTGGCTAACATGGAAGACAAAACAAATACAGGATGAACTTGTACTTTTGGCAAGGAAGCTTTAAAAATAATTTCGAGGCCATGTATGGGGGCTTCTGCCTGTAATCCCAGCATTTTGGGAGACCAAAGCTGGCTGATGGCTTGAGCCCACAAGTTCAAGACCAGCCTGTACAACACAGGAAAACCCTGTTTCTACAAATATACAAAAAATCAGCTGGGCATGGTGGTGCACACCTGTAGTCCCAGCTACTCAGGAGTGGAGGCAGAAAGATCACCTGAGCCGAGGGGGTCAAGGCTGCAGGGAATTATCACAATGCTATACTTTAGCCTGGGCAACAGAGTGAGACCCTGTCTCCAAAAAAAATAGTAAAATAAAAAGTGTTTTGAAAACGTGAGATAAATGCTACTAGCTGCATTTGGTAAGGTTCTATAGGGAGGAAAACGAGTTTAAAAAAGACCTAGAGTTTGAAATCAAAGATCAGAGGGAATATAGAAAAAATAAACAAAAAACATAAATTGCAGGGTTAAAATAAAAGCATAACCATTACAACATAACTTGAGGAAAAAGTCACAAGTCCAGAGCACTAGATAAGAATGTAACACCATTTGTTAAGAAATCTGAATTAATTAAAGTAGTCCCTAGCACATTATTTAAGCTGGATCAAAGAGCTACTGGAAAACACAGGATGTGGTCCTAGAGATGTCTGAAATGTAAAAAGAACCATAATTATGTCTCAAGAGAAAGAACAGCAAGCCTAAAAATATAAACATAAAGAAAAAAAGAAAACTTGCAGTTCTGGCTTTTAGCAGTTGAAGTTCACCAGCATCAAACACACAGGAAATCCATAGTTTTAAAGAAAGTGGTATTAGCAATATTATTGTTGTCCTGAAACAAACTAGACAGTGTACTTAAATGTTAAAACACATCAGAGCCACCAACTTTCTACAGTTAGAAAACAGTCTGGGGAAGCTGCTTAGTCACTGGGAAATATTGCTACAAACACAGGTAAGGAGGATTATAGATAAAGAAGGACCTCCCAGAAGTCCTCCTAGTAGCAAGAGTGATAGAGATTGACGAAACAGCCAGACAATTCCAGAGAGCAAATCTGTATTCTAATTGAGGAACATCCTCTACCCTTAGGATAAAGGCCCCTGGCAACATTTGACCAGCAGGAAATCAGAATTCTTGTGGACTATTAATTTCTCCTGCCTCCTATCCTTCTTGTGAAATGAAAATGTTTACTGTTTTCTCTACATGGGGAATGTGGAGAGAAGATTATTTGTCTTTTTATAGTTCATAAACCTACATTCAAGAGGATCTGCACCTGTATAACATGCAGATGATATTTTTGTCTTAAACTCTGATACTGCTATAACAGATGAATCATTAATGGACTTGGAATAGGACTACCAGCATTTTGTATGCAGGAAGATATATGAAATATCTGTGAAAAAAAGAGTAGACTTCGATTGTTAGATGATTGTTCAGCAATATTCACTCTCTACCTCCCACTATGAGTGAAGTATACTTTTAAGCTCATTGATTATGGATTTGGCCCTAAGACCTACTTTGGCCAATTGAACTGGCAATCGAAATAATAGAATGCAAAATCCAAGCATGTACCTTAAGAGCTATCACATTTCTGCAAGCACTCCTTATAGATTCTGATCTCCATGATGAGAAAACTATGGCTCAGGCAACTTCTGCATCTCCAGCTTAGATTCTTGAATGAGACATACAGGACAGAGCAGCCCCAGCTGATCCACACATAAGCAGCCTTTCTAATGAGTCTTTAGAATAGCTATAGCTGACCTATGGACATGTGCGTATGAAAATAATTGAATATTGCTGCCTGTCACTGTCTGTAGTTTGGGGGTGTTTCATTATGCAACAATAGCGCAAAAGATAGGCAGGAAAACTTACTTGGGTTAGTGCAAAAGTAATTGTGGTTTTGCCATAGAGTTTTATAAGAAATAAGGGATAAGGATATCTGTGCTGAGTAGTAGGAAAAGTGGTGTGATACGGACCATGATTTTGTTGTAAGACTCTTTCTTAGTTCAGCTAAAAACAGGGTCCTTGCCTGTCTCAGGGCCATGAAAATTCAGGCTTGCAGACAATTTGAAGGGTGAGTAAAGCAGGGATTTATTGGGTGAAAAGGAGGAAAAAGGGGTAAGGAGGAAATGAGGATCCTCCGCAACGCCAGAGTCCCTGGTATAGCACTTTTGTCCTGCAGCTTGAATTCCAGACTCCACACAGTAAGAGTAGGGACCAGGCTCCTCCCAGATGCAATGCAAAGGGCGTGAACTGAAGCTCCACCCCAGTGTGAACTCTTCCCAGTGCACAGGCCCTTTAGAGTTTTCCCAGGGACCATCTCCCACTTGGCTGTCTCAATTAGAGTAACGAATTATTTTAAAAGTAGTTATAAGAGGTGGCAAAGAGATAAGAAGCAACATGAAAAAAATAATCTAGGTGAGTATTGGGAAGAAGTTTTATTTTTTCTAGGTGGAATGCTGTGCCACTTTCTTGTAAATTTCCAAAACGAAGCCTTTTATTCTATGCTTTCTTGTCCTTTCAGAAATTTCATGTACTTATTTATTTATACTGAGATCTTCAAACTCTCCCTCTCATAATTACAAACTTATTTAAATATACTCTTTATTTTTTTTAATCTATACATATATCTATAAACAGCAAGAATACCAAAAGAAAAAAAATATTATTACCCTGTCAAGGCTACCATATATTCCTAAATCTTAGAACTTGCAAAAATTTTCAAAAGAGTTGAAAAAGCCCTTGACATTTTAAACAAAGATTTTTGCAAAAGGGCCTATTGTTTTAAAATGCCATAGCGATAGGAATGTCACTCACTAGCAAAGAAAAGTATTAGTATTTATCAAGGGTCCCTTTTCTTAAAATGCAAAAACTCAAGGTCTTTAACTATTTTATTCTCTCATTTTCATCAATTTCCCATCTAATTATAACAGTACACTTACTAGTACCTTAATGTTACTGTTCTTATCTTAAATTATAGCCTGCCAAAATGACTGACAGTATTAAATTCAGACATAAAATTTATCAACGTCTCTTGCATCTCCACTTCCTCATTCCTAAATAATAAAGTTACTTGGTGTTTTTCATGCCACTTCAATCACCTCAGTAAAAGTTGAAGATTACTAAAATCTTTCTAATCACTAAAGTGCCCTTTCAAGATTCCATTTACCTTGAAGTCTGTGTACCATTTAACATTATTGGCTTTTAGCTCCTCTTTGAAATAGTCTTCCTTGGTTTCCACGGCCTTACATTGATAAAGTTCTGTTTATCAATTCATTACAGCTTCTTCTATTTACATGTACTCCTCATGTCCTGATGCCTTAATTTAAGCAGATTCTATGGATTTTTCTTTTTCTTCTGATCTACCTCTCTCCACATTCTTTCTTCCCTTTTATTTTAGTTGACACATAATAATTGTATATATATATGGGATACAGTGAGAAATTTTGTATACAGTTATACAATGCATAATGATCAAGTCTGGGTAACTAGCATATACATCACCTCAAATATTTATCATTTCCTTGTGTCACAAATGTTCTAAATCCTCTTGTCCAGTTTTTTGAAAATACACAATAAATTATAGTTAACTATATTCACCCTACATTGCTTCAGAATACCAAAATTCATTCCTTCTATCTAGCAGAAACTTTGTATCCATAAAGAACTTTGTTTCATAATCCTCTCTTCTCGATTCCCCACCTTTAATACCCACTATGTCCATGAACTCAGATTATTATTTTAGCTTTCACGAGTGAGAAGCAGCATTTATATTTCTGTGCCTCACTTACTGTACTTAACATAATGATTTCGAGCTCATCTTTGTTTCCATAAAGGATCCCATTCTTTTTTATGGTTGAATAGTATTCCACTGTGTATATACAACACATTTTCTTAACTTTCACTTTTTTTGTTTTTGGAGAAAACTCCGTTCTGTATTCCATGAATGCTGTACCAATTTACATTGCCAACAACTGTGTATAAGAGTTTTCTTTTTCCACATGACAGCCAACATTTGTTATTCTCTGTCCTTTTAATAATAGCCTTTGTAACTGGGATGAGATGGTATCTCATGTGATTTTGATTTGCATTTTCCTGATGATTGATGATGTTGCACTTTTTTTTCGTATATTTATTGGACATTTTATAGCTTTTTTTGAGATGGAGTTTTACCCTTTTGCCCATGCTGGAGTACAGTGGCATGATCACAGTTCACTGTAGCCTTGATCTCCAAAGTTCAAGTGATCCTCCTACCTCAGCCTCCTGAGTAGCTGGGACCACAGGTGCACACCACCACACCTGGCTATTTGTAGAGGCAAGGTTTCACTATGTTGCCCAGCCTAGTTTTGAACTCCTGGGTTGGGGAGATCCTCCTGCCTCAGCCTCCCAAAGTGCTGAGATTATAGGCATGGGACATTATGCCTAGCCTATATATTTTCTTTTGAAAAATGTCTACTCAGTTTTTTGCCAACTTTTTAATAGGATAATTTACCTTTCCCTGTTGAGTTATTTGCATATTCTGCAAATTTGTTCCTTGTTGATTAAATAATTTGCAAATATTTTCTCCTATTCTACAGGCTGTCACTTCACTCTGTTGATTGTTTCCTTTTTTGGGTGGAAGTTTTTCAATTTAATATAGAACCATTTGTCGATTTTTGGTTTTGTCACCTGTGATTGTGGAGTCTTAGGCATAAATTATTTACCTGGCCCAATGTCCTGAAGCTTTTTTCCTATGTCTTTTACTAATAGTTGTATAGTTTTGGATTTTATGTTTAAATCTATTACCCAGTTTGAGTTGATTTTTTTATATAGTAAGAGGTAGGAGTCTAGTTTCATTCTTTTTCATATAAATATTCAGTTTTATCAGCACTGTTTATTGAAAAGACTGTTATTTCCCCAATATATATTCTTGGCATCTTTGTCAAAAATCAGTTCACTATAAATATATGGATTTATTACTGGGTTATTCTATTATGTTCCATTTGTCTATGTGCCTATTTTTATACTAATATCATGCTGTTTTGATTACCTTAGCCTTGTCATATATTTTAAAGTAGGGAGTGAAGATTTTTTGAAGAAGTATTTGAGTTTTACTATTTATTAAATCACATCATCTTTGTTAAAGATCAGATGGTTGTAAATGTGTGATGTTATTTCTGAGGTCTCTTTTCTGTTCCATTGGTTCATATATCTGTTTTGGTACCAGTACTATGCTGGTTTGGTTACTGTAGCGTTGTAATATAGTTTGACGTCAGGTAGTGTGATGCCTCCAGCTTTGTACCTTTTGCATAGGATTGTCTTGGCAACATGGGCCTTTTTGGTTCCATATGAAATTTAAAGTAGTTTTTTCTAATTCTGTGAAGAAAGTAAATGTTAGCTTGATGGGGATAGCATTGAATCTATAAATTAATTTTGACAGTATGGGCACTTTCATGGTATCGATTCTTCCTATCCATAAGCATTGAATGTTTTTCCATTTGTTTGTGCCCTCTCTTATTTCCTTGAGCAGTGCTATGTGGTTCTACTAGAAGAGGTACTTCACATCCCTTGTAAATTGTATTCCCAGATATTTTATTTTCTTTGTAGCAATTGTGAGTGGGAGTTCACCCATGATTTGGCTCTCTGTCTATTATTGTTGTGTAGAAATGCTTGTGATTTTTGCACATTGATTTTGCATCTTGAGACTTTGTTGAAGTTGCTTATCAGCTTAAAAAGTTTTTGGAAGGAGATGATGGGGTTTTCTAAATATATAATCAGGTTATCTGCAAACAGAGACAATCTGACTTCTCTTCCTATTTGAATACCCTTTCTTTGTTTCTCTTGCTTGATTCCCCTGGCCAGAACTTCCAATGCTTTGTTAAATAGGAGTGGTGAGAGAGGATATACTTGTCTTGTGCCAGTTTTCAAAGGGAATGCTTCCAGCTTTTGCTCATTCAGTATGATGTTGGTTATGGGCTTGCCATAAATAGTTCTTATTGTTTTGAGATATGTTCCATCAATACCTAACTTATTGAGTGTTTTTAGCATGAAGCAGTGTTGAATTTTATCAAAAGCATTTTCTGCATCTATTGAGATAATTGTGCTTTTTGTCATTTATTCTGTTTATGTGATGGATTATGTTGACTGATTTGCATATGTTGAACCACACTTACATCCCAGGGATGAAGTAAACTTGATCGTGTTGGATAAGCTTTTTGATGTGCTGCTAGATTCAGATTGCCAGTATTTTGACGATTTGTGCATCAGTGTTCATCAGGAATATTGGTCTGGAATTTAATGGGGAAAGGATTCCCTATTTAATAAATGGTGTAGGTATAACTGGCTAGCTATATGTAGAAAACAGAAACTGTAACCCATCCTTATGCCTTATAAAAATTAACTCAAGATGGATTAAATACTTAAATGTAAAACCTAAAACCATGAAAACCCTAGAAGAAAACATATGCAATACCATTCAAGACATAGGCATGGGCAAAAACTTTAGGACTAAAACACCAAAAGCAATGGCAACAAAAGCCAAAATTGAGAAATGGGATCTAATTAAACTAAAGAGCTTCTGCACAGCAAAAGAAACTGTCATCAGAGTGAACAGGCAACCTACAGAATAGGAGAAAAGCTTTGCAATCTATGTATCTGACAATGGGCTAATATCCAGAATCTACAAAGAACTCAAACAAATTTACAAGAAAAGAGGAAACAACCCCATCAAAAAGTAGGTGAAGTATATGACCAGATACTTCTCGAAAGAAGACATTTACATCACCAACAATCAAATTTTAAAAATCTTATCATCACTGGTCAGTAATAGATGCAAATCAAAACTAAAATGAGATACCATGTCACATCATTTAGAATGGAGGTCCTTAAAAAGTCAGAAAACAACAGATGCTGAAGAGAATGTGGAGAAATAGGAATGCTTTTACACTTTTGGCAGGAGTGTAAATTAGTTCAACCATTGTGTAAGACAATGTGGCAATTCCTCAATGATCTGAAAGGAGAAATACCATTTGACCTAGCAATCTCATTACTGGATATAGGCCCAAAGGATGATAAATCATTCTACTCTAAAGACATGTGCACATTGGTGTTTATTGCAGCACTATTTACAATAGCAAAGACTTGGAATCAACCCAAATGCTCATCAATAATAGACTGGATAAAGAAAATGTGGCACATATACACCATGGAATATGATGCAGCCATAAAAAAGAGTGAGTTAGTGTCCTTTTCAGGAATACAAATGAAGCTGGAAACCATCATTCTCAGCACATTAACACAGGAACAGAAAACCAAACACTGCATGTTCTCACTTATAAGTGGGAATTGAATAATGAGAACTTGTGGACACAAGGAGGAGAACATCACATACTGGGGCCTCTCGGGGGATGGGGGACAAGGGCAGGGAGAGCATTAGGACGAATACCTAATGTATCCAGGGCTTAAAAACTAGATGACAGGTTGGTAGGTGCCACAAACCACCATGGCACATGTATACCAGTGTAACAAACCTGCATGTCCTGTACATGTATCCCAGAACTTAAAATATAATAAAAAAAAAATCATGTCACCTTCAAAGATGATATGATTACATTCCCCTTCCCAATTTTCATGGCTTTTATATTTTTCTCTTGTATAATTGCTCCAGCTAGAGCTTCCAGCAATGTATTAAATAAGGTAGTGAAAGTATGAATCCTGTCTTAATCCAGTTATTAGAGAAAAAGATTTCAGCTTTTCCCCATTCAATATTATGTTACTTGTGTGTTTGTCATATATGTCCTTTATTTCATTGAGCTATGTCCCTTCTATGCCTAAATTGTTGAGAGGTTTTATTATAAATGTTAAATTTTATCAAATAATTTTTTGAATCTATTAAGATGATCATATAGTTTTTGTCCTTCATTCTGCTAATATGCTGTATCACATTTATTAATTTACATATGCTAAAACATCTATGCATCTCTGGGATAAATCCCACTTGACCTTGGTGTATTATATTTTTGATGTGTCATGAGTTTCAATTTTCTATTTCTTCCTAGTCCAATCTTGATAGATTGAATGTATCTAGAACTGTATATGTATTATTCTAGGTTTTCGATTTCTTAGCATACAGTTGTTCACAATAGTTTCTAATATTCCTTTGTATTCCGTAGTATCTTTTGTCTCTTTTTCATGCTTAATTTTATTTATTTTGTTCTTCTCTCTTTCTCTTTGTTTTTTGGCTAGTCTATCTAGAAGTTTATCAATGTTTTTAATCATTTAAAAACCCAGTTTTTGCTTTCTTGATCTTTTCATATTTGTATTGAATACTCCATTTTGTTTAGTCCTGCCCTAATCTTTATTATTTCTTTATTTCTACTAATCTTGGGTTTGGAATGTTCTTGCTTTTCTACTACCTCAATATGAATAACGAGGTTGTAATTTTGAATCTTTCTTTTTTTGTGACAGTGTCTTGTACTATTGCTCAGGCTGTAGTTCAGTGGAGCATGTAGCTCATCGTCATTATAATCTCAAACTCCTGGGCTCAAGCATTACTCCCACCTCAGTCTCTAGAGTAGCTAGAAATACAGGCACACAGCACCATGTCTAATTTTTTGTTTGTTTTATTCTTTTTGTTTTATTTTGTTTATTGTAAAGATTAAGTCTCGCTGTACTTCCTTGGGTGGTCTTAAACTCCTGGCCTCAAGAAATCCTCCTACCTTGGCCTCCAAAGTAGTGGAATTAGAGGCATAAGTCACCACACTCAGGTCTTTCTACTTTTTTTTTTTTTTAATGTAGGTGTTTATGCAATAAACTTTCCTCTTAGCACTGATTTTGCTGTGTCCTATAGGTTTCAGTTTGTTGTGATTTAATTTATGTTTGTTTCAATAATGTTTTAATTTTTTTTCTTAATTTCTTTATAGACCCACTGGTTATTCTGGGGCATGTTGTTTAATTTTCATGTATTTGTATCTTTCCAATGTTCCTCTTATTAATGATAACTAGTTTTGGTTCCACTCTCATCTGAGAAGATAACTGACATGGTTTTAAATTTTAAAATTGTTGAGACCTTTTTTTTGTGGCCTAACACATGGTTTATCCTAGACAATGTTTCATGTGCTGATGAAATGAATGTGTTCTCTGCAGCTGTTTGATGAAATGTTCTGTAAATATCTGTTAGGTTCTTTGGTCTATAGTGAAGATAAAGTCTAATGTTTCTTTGTTGATTTTCTGTCTAGTGATGATCTGTCCACAGCTAAAAGTTGAGTACTGAGGTCTACAACTATTATTATATTGGGATGTATCTCTCTTTAGCTTTAATACCTTTTCTTCACATAGTTGCATTCATATATATTTAGAATTGTCATATATTTTTACTATATCAATCTTTTTATCATTACGTAAAGACTTTCTTTGCCTCTTTTTATGTTTACTGCCTTAAAACCTATCTTAACTAAGTATAGCTACTCTAACATGTTTTTGTTTTGTTTACTTCTAATATTGTTTCCATCCCTTCACTTTCAGTCTTTATGCATCTTTATAGGCAGTTTCTATTAGGCATATACAGTTGGGTCTTTTTTTTTTTTTTTGTCCACTCAGACGTTTCATATATTTTTATTTGGATATTTAAATTATTTATGTTAAGGGTTGTTAATGTTAGATGAGAAGATACTCCTGTCATTTTGTTAACTGTTTTCTGATTGTTGTGTATATTTATTCTTTTATTATTTACTTTTATAATTTGGTGAAACTCTTGGTAGTGCTTGTATTTGTTTTCTTCTTTCTCATTTGAGTATCTGATCTACTAGTAAGTTATATACTTTTGTAAAAAAATACAATTCAGGGCTGGTCTAGTGGTGATTAATTCCTGCAGTTTACTTGTCTGGGTAGGATTTTATTTCTCCTTCATTTCTGAAAGGTAGCCTTGCTGGGTATTGTGTTCTATTTTTTTGTTTGTTTCAGCACTTCAAATATATCATTTCATTTTCTTCTGGTTCATAAGGTTTTTGCTGAGAAGTCTGCTGTTCATCTGATGGAGATTCCTTTATATGTGACTTAATGCTTTTCTTTTGCTGGTTTTAGAATTTCCTCTTTGTCTTCGGCTTTTAACAGGTTGACTATAATGTATGAGTCTTGAAGAAAACCTTTTATTTAAAATTATTAAACAGATTTAGGGATGTTCTAGCTTCCTGTATCTGTGTGTTTATATATCTCAAAAGGCTAGGGAAGTTTTTAGCTACTTTTTCATTAGTGATTTTTTTTTTCCGTTTTCCATTAATTTCCTCCTGGAATTCCAAATATTCAAATATTTGTTCACTCTATGGTGCCTCATATATCATGTACACTTTTTAAATGTTTAAAAAATTCTTTCCTTATTTTTTCCTGACTGAGTTATTTCAAAATTCCTGTCTTGAAGAAATTATATTCATCTACTTGATTTAGTCTATCAATGAAGCTTTTCATTTTATTTTTTTATATTTATTTGTATTACTTATATATTGCTGAGCATCCTTAAAATTATTATTTATGCATGCTTGTCAGACAGTTTACAAATTTCTTTTTCTTTGATATTTGTTACTTAAGAATTATTATGTTCCTTTAGAGGTGTCAGGTTTCCTTGCTTTTTCATGTTTTTTGTGTCCTTATGTTTATATCTGCAAATCTGGTGTAACAGTCCATTTTTCAGTTTTATGGATTGGCTTTTGTAGATTATTTTTTTTAATTTTTAAGATATATTTATAGTATTGGCTAAGCAGGATGCTTCAGCTCTGATTCTAGATGAGCACCATAGTGCAGTCCTCACATGATTTCTTCAGCTATAATCAAAGTCAGTGATATCTGTGTGTTCTACAGTGGCTTAGGCTGCAGTTGTCAGTGGAGGTTGCAGCAAGGCTTTGTTGGAGACTGGAACATCAACCATTATAGTCCTCACACTCCCAGGCAGTTTATGTGGGTCAGGTGATGGCAAGGCTGCTGTCAGTGGTGGTGGCAAGGCTACTGTCTGTGGAAGTGGCCTTGGGAAGATGACTTTGAGGCCCTGGGGAATGTGTGTTTTCAGCTCCCTTTCCCCTTGGGGAAGTCTCTCTGATGTGATGTACCTTCTTTTCCCCTGGTGTAGAACATAGCATGAGCTAGAGTTCTAGGGGCCCAGTCACACCGTGTCCATCTCATGTCATGATGATGCAGCCCTGGGGGTGGACATGGAGGATATCAGCAGGTCTCTAGGGTTGTAGAAATGCTAGGGCTATTGAGCCCCAGAACAGTATGTAGTTTATTGGGGATAAGATCTCAAAATGATGCCATGCTGCAGGTTAGTGGGACCCAGTGTGATCCTCTCTGGATCATTTTAGTCACATGAACTCCAGGCAGCTTTGTATACTATGATTAGAGCCTGTAAATGCCAAAAGTCTCACCTGTGGGTGGGCTTGCTGGTGCCCATGTTAGAAACAGACTACTGGGGATCTCTTACATTTTTCCTGTGTTAGGGAGTTCCTCCTGGCTCACAGCCAAATCCTAGCTGGACCAGCACCTTATTCACTTCCTTCCTCTCTGTGCCTCAGAAGTTCCCTGTCATTTCCCTACTGAATTTCAGTGTTTAACCTTAGATGCTCTATTTAACATTTGCTTATCTACTGCATTTTGGTCCTGCTTGGTGGAGGAGGGAAGTGACAGGTGTCTCTACCCAAACATCTTGACGAGGTCCTTCACATCTTTTTTACCTGGCAACCCATGCAATTGTATTGTTTTGATGCCCTCAAACTATGTTTTTGTGTTTTCCTTCCTTTCTGAACTTCATCTTAAACTCTTTTCACGTTCTCCATTGTAGTTATTATTTATAAAATTTTGAATTTTTTACGTGTATTGTTTCCTGTCTTTGTTGAAATCTTACATACTTAAAAACACTCTGTAAGTTTATTAAGAACGGTATGTCTTTTTTATTTTTTAATTCCCTCTGAACTTATTTTACTGTCTTGGATTTAAATATTCAGTAAATGCATTTGTATTCACCCTGATTAGGGTCATTTAGAGTATGGAATTTTTTTGAAATTCCTTGATATCACATTATCTTAACTAAAGAAAAACAAACTAGTGTGTGTAATAGTATCTCTGATGAACCAAGAACAAGTTAAATATTAAGTGCGCTTAGTTAAGAAAGTAGACTGTATGGTAAATGAATTGGTCTGAATTGTTTCAACAAACTACATTTTGATACTAAAAACAGACAAATGCATTATCTGAAAACATTTATTTTAGATACTTATTATGTTGGATTAGTAAAATTTTGCTCCGCAAAATGTATAATTTACCAAGTAGCTTTCTGCCTATTCCACATTGCAGAGGTGTAAATTTATCATGATCATAGAAGATCTTGCTTGACTACTGAGCAGTTTCACAGCTTTTGAAAACATATGTCATTGACTCTTAAGGAAAATAAAACATCAAGAATGCATTGTTTTCTAACAAAAAACATCATCCACAGCATTTGTCAATCTTAGACTCATTCCTTAAAGAAAAATCAATATACTTAGGCAAAATATCTTTGGGGGTTCTAATTTCACTTATAAGGTACATTTTTTTTAAAGATATAAACAACTAGGTATCCTATACTTTTAATAAAAATAATGGTTTTAAAAACTAATCACCATGTAGGGACCTAAATAAATTCCAGAGAGAGTGTTAATATTACAACATACTCTGAGCAGAGAGAATCATGTTCAGTTTTTTAAAATTATCATAAAGAAGTGAAAACAAGGTAAGATACAGTAGAGAATATTAGATGAAAAATCTGCCTCAGTCACAGTAATTCCTATTTATTCACAATAATTTTTGAACATTACTAAAAATACAAAATAGATTTGTAGCTTTTAAAATTCATTTATTTTTAATGTTTCTTAATGTCCATTTAATCACTGATATGGTTTGGCCAGGTCCCCATGCAAATCTCACCTTGATTGTAGCTCCCATAATTCCCAAATGTTGTGGGAGGGACCTGGTGCAAGATACGTGACGCATGGAGCAGTTTTCCCCATACTGTTCTCATGGTACTGAATGAGTCTCATGAGATCTGATGTTTTTATAAGGGGTTTCTTTTTTCACTTGGTTATCATTCTCTCTGCTTACTGACATGTGAGATGTGGCTTTGCTCCTCCTGCCTTCTGCTATGATTGTCATGCCTCTCAACCATTTTGAACTGTGAGTCAAACCACTTTTCTTTATAAATTATTCAGTTTCGAATATATCTTTATAAGCAGCATAAAAATGAAGTAATATATTACTAAAATTCCGTTTTCTTGGCTTGTCTGAATTGCCAAAGAATTTTAACTTCTAAATGTTTTATAAATTTGTATTATAATGTTGAAGAGGAGAAAAGGGATATGAAGTGGTTATAGCAAATAATTTTCAAGACTTTCACTTTTGTGATTCTTATGTGCAGTGTCAGTTGTATAACTTGTTTCAGGACATCACACAATTGCCCAATTGCATAGCATTTTCTAATTTTCATACTTAATAAATTTCAGTTAATTTTCCTTCTTGTTAAGGATCTGAGACTAGGAAAGCCTTACCTTTAGCATGAAAATATTAGTAAAATACTTTTTCAACCCCAATTTTAATTTTTCCACTATTTTTCTCTATACTGATAGGTCTAAGAATAACAATACTTGTCATATAAGAGGAAAATTGGTCCTTTTACATCTTTGGTCTACTTAAAAAATGATATTTCTTGGAGAAAAATTCCTAGTTTTCTAGGCCTACTTTGAATGGTTGAAATAAAACTATCTCATTGCTTATGAAGGCAGACTATGGGCACCCTGAAGTAACTATTTAAATTGACAGTTGCAACTTGGAGTTCTCTCATCTTTAAAAGACTTCTGGGAATGTACAAGACAATTTGGCAGGACACAAGGACTTCAAATGTGAGTCTCAATTATTAAATATAACAATGCTTATTCTATGGTACCTCTCTACTTTACAGATATATTAATATTGTGGGTTAAATAATATCCCTTGTGCAATGACAACATATTGGCATTATCTCACTAGATCACTGTAGGAAGGGGATTATTCTTATCCTTCTGAATAACTTCAGTCTTTGTAATATTTCACTGCTATGCCTTTTAATATATCATATTGGTATACTCTGTATTAATGATAATGGTATGTTTATTGCGACAGTTATGAATGTATAATTTTAAAAAAACATTTCTGTTGGCAATTAATTTGTCATAGAACTATACTCACTTGATAAAAAATGTCGACAAACCATTTTATAGTAAAATCATTTCATATGAGTTCAAATGTAGGCAACATTATTTTTTTCTTCTTTCTCACATTTAGGTACATTAATGGTCTTTGAATTGCTCGTTTTCATCAATGGATGATTACAATGAATGATTACATGTAAGGGTCTCTGCTATGCTGTACTTGCAATACTAGATCTCTCAATAATAACACACTGACTTTCTACAAAATCACTTTTTCTTAAGATATAGTAACCTATATTTTAGAAGAGTAGTTTTCAACTCCCCTATGCATCACAATGTATTATAACAAATATTGAAAAAATATTCACAAATTAATATTTAAGATGTACTTGCAAAAGACCCTTTATTTGGATAATATATACAGACGCTGTAAAACATAGTAATTTTATATTTTGGTTCTTTTCTTTTTTTTTCATACTTAAGGTTCTAGGGTACATGTGCAGATCATGCAGGATTGTTGCATAGGTACATACATGGCAAGGTGGTTTGCTGCCTCCATCTGCCCATCATCTATATCTGGCATTTCTCCCCACATTATCCCTCCCTACCCTCCTCATCCCTCGCTGTCCCTCCCCAGTCCCCCACAACTGACCCCAGTGTGTGATGCTCCCCTCCCTGTGTCCACATGTTCCCATTTTTCAACACTTACCTATGAATGAGAACATGTGGTGTTTGATTTTCTGTTCTTGTGTCAGTTTGCTGAGAATGATGGTTTCCAGATTCATCCATGTCCCTACAAAGGACATAAATTCATCAATTTTTATGGCTGCATAGTATTCCATGGTGTATATGTGCTACATTTTCTTTATCCAGTCTATCATCGATGGATATTTGAGTTGGTTCCAGGTCTTTGCTATTGTAAACAGTGCTGCAATGAACATACGTGTGCAAGTGTCTTTATAAAAGAATGATTTATAATCCTTTGGGGTATATACCCAGTAATGAGATTGCTGGGTCAAATGGAATTTCTATTTCTAGATCCTTGAGCAATTGCCACACTGTCTTCCACAATGGCTGAACTAATTTACACTCCCAACAACAGTGTAAAACTCTTCCTATTTCTCCACATCTTCTCCAACATCCATTGTCTCCAGATTTTTTAATGATCCCCATTCTAACTGGTGTGCGATGATATCTCAATGTGGTTTTGATTTGCATTTTTCTAATGACCAGTAATGATAAGCATTTTTTCATATGTTTGTTGGCCTCATATATGTCTTCTTTTGAAAAGTGTCTGTTCATGTTTTCATGTTCCTCACCCACTTTTGAATGGGTTTGTTTTTTCTTGTAAATCTGTTTTAGTTCTCTTTAGATTTGTATATTATACCTTTGTCAGATGGATGGATTGCAAAATTTTTTTCACATTCTGTTGGTTGCTGGTTTGCTCTAATGATTTTTTTCTTTTTTTTTTCTTTTTCATTCTGTTGGTTGCTGGTTTGCTCTAATGATTTTTTTCTTTTTTTTTTCTTTTAGACTGAGTCTCACTCTATTGC
>NW_016107459.1:3397973-3441911 GCF_001604975.1 Cebus imitator | reverse complement strand
TTTTGCTGTACAGAAGCTCTGAAGTTTAATTAGATCCCATTTGCCTATTGTGGCTTTTGTTGCCATTGCTTTAAGTGTTTTAGTCATGAAGTCCTTGACTATGCCTATGTCCTGAATGGGTTTGCCTAGGTTCTCTTTTAGGGTTTTTAGGGTGTCAGGTCTTATGTTTAAATCTTTAATCCATCTGGAGTTAATTTTAGTGTAAGATGTCAGGAAGGGGTCCGGTTTCTGCATTGTGCACATTGCTAGCCCATTTTTCCAACACTATTTATTAAAGAAGGAATCCTTTTTTCATTGCTTGCTTTTTTCAGGTTTGTCAAAAATGAGATGGTTGCAGATGTGTGGTCTTGCTTTCAAGGCCTCTGTTCTGTTCCACTTGTCTATGTCTCTTTTTTGGTACCATTACCATGCTGTTTTAATTATTGTAGCCTTGTAGTATAGTTTGAAGTAAGGCAACTCGATGCCTCCAGCTTTGTACTTTTTACCTAGGATTTTCTTGACTATGCAGGCTCTCTTTCTGTTCCATATGAAGTAAAGTGGTTTTTTCCAGTTCTGTGAAGAAGGTCATTATAGCTTGATGGGGATAGCATTGAATTTCTAAATTACTTTGGCAGTATGGCCAGTTTCATGATACTGATTTTTCCTACCTCTATTTGGCCATCTTGGAAAATCCCCCAGATATCTTATTTTCGATTTAGCAGTTCTGGATAATTAAGTAAATATTAATGTATCAGAATTGATTTTATCTTTCATCATAACTGTCTCTGATAATATTTGCCTTGGCATTGTACTGTAATATACCTAAGTGACCAGCAGGGTATTTAAAACCCCAGCTGAGATTTCATTTGGGACCCTCCTTCTAAGGTGTTTTGCGTTAGGTAGGAAACACCCTATATTGGTGGTTCTTGATCTTACAGGGAATTTGTATTGTTACAGAGGAAGGTAAGGAATCCTGTACATTTTTCTTCCTAAATATGGGACCTCAGTATGCTGATTATCTTAAATTGAAGGCCCTTGAAGAGCAGTAGGTGCTGACCAACTTTAATATCCTTTTTCTGCCTTAAGGCTTGACTCACCAATTGCCTTCCATTCCTTCCCTGAAATGTCATTTCTCCATTAAGGAAAAGAAGATTGAGTAATGTAAACACATCTGAATCAACTTTTTCACAATATAATGTCTGCCCTGGATCTCATTCAAACTCCAAAGAAAATTATGTACAAACTATTGCCTTGTCTTAGGGATGACAATACTCATTTACAGCTCCCCAATCACTTCTATCTTCCTAAGGAAAAAGATATTTAAGCTTCAACCACATTCTTTATTCAAGTTTTTATATATTTTTTTTGGTCTAGCTCCCATGCTAATGCAGGTTAAGAAGCTTGTTATACTTTTCTCTTGTAATCTGTTTTTTTGTCATAGTAGTGTCAGTGATTACCCTTATGTTAGAAAGGAAAAGAATCACCCCCCTTCTACCCCTACAGAAGAGAACTGTAACTCCCTCTGATTGCTCAAGAATTTGGACCCATTCCTGTTGAGGTAGACTTTAGCTGTAATTCATATCCTTACTTTAATGCATTTTCTATATAGTATCCTTTTGTTGTAATAAACTAAGTTTGTCAGCATTGTTATGTTGGGTTGATCATGGGTCACTGCAGCCTTATCCAGCCTCATCCTTCTGTGCTCAAGCAATCCTTTCACCTCAGCCTCTGGAGTAGCTGGGACCACAGGCATACACCACTACATCCAGCTAACTTTTATTATTTATTGTAGAGATAGGGTGTCACTACATTGTCCAGACTCATTCTGAAATCCTGGTCTCAAGTGATCCTCTCATCTCAGCCTCCCAAAGTGATAGGATAACTGGTGCAAGTCATCATGCCCAGCCCATGAGTATTTTTTGACACTGAATTCTCTTTAACTGCAACCATTGGTGCAAAAACTCACATCCTTTTCTTTCTTTAAAGAATCAGAAAACACTGAGGGATCCACAGCCTCTGAAAATTGAGAGGGGGAATCCAATTCTGTGTTCAGAGTTTGCCTATATCCATGTGAGATCCATGAACTACACATGTTAGTGGTAGACTGCAAAAAGTACAGCTTATGGAAAGAATGAATTGATAGGAGTTTTCAGCTACTGCACAAAACATGGTTACATCTTTAATCCAATCAAGTTAAATTTTCAATAAAATAATGACAAGCTCTGTTATTTTCCTCTGAATAACGTCCGTTATTCAGAGAAAGATAACAGATAACAGAAACTAGAGTCGGCACAGTACAAGATTACTTACAATGACCAGAATATAATACAATATAGCACTGTTATTTTATAAACAATGAGCTAAAAATGTATCCTATTAAAAAAAATAGTGTAGGACCTTGATATGATCTATATGTTGGAATTGGCAAATAAAGACTTTCATGCAATTGTTATAACAATGCAAATGAGACAAAGAAAATGTGCTTGAATGAATGACTGAAAAGATAGTAAGTATCTCCAGAAAGTTAGAAACTAGAGGAACAAGATGGCCAAAAAAAAAAAAAAAAAAAAAAAAAAAAAAAAAAAAAAAAAAAAAAAAAAAAAAAAAAAAAAAAAAAAAACTACCAATAGTTTTCCCCACAGGAATACCAAATTTAACAACTATCTATACTAAAACATCACCTTCACAAGGACCAAAAGTCAGATGAGCACTCACAATAACTGGTTTTAACTTAATACTGATGAAAGAGATACTGAAGAGGATAGGAAAGAAAGTTGTCATGACACCACTCTTCTCTCATCCCAACAGCCACATGGCATGGAAAGGGAATCTGTGCACTTGGAAGAGGGAGAACACAGCAACTGTGAGACTTTGCATTGAAATCAGTGCTGCCTTGTCACAACAAAAAGCAAAACCAGGCTAAACTCATCTGATGCTCACCCACAGAGGGAGCATTTACATAAGCCCAGGGGAAATTGCCAATTGCAGTGGTCAGAACTTGAGTTCTGATAAGTCTTTCTCTTGTGGGCTAAAGTGCTCTGGGGCTCTAACCAAACTTCAAAGGCAGTCACAGACACAAAGACTTTAATTCCTTGGCAAGTCATAGTGCTGAGCTGCTCCCAGAGCCAGTAGACACTGGGGGCACATGACCTACCAAGGCAATAGTCAGCACAGCTAAGGAAGTGCTTGTGCCATTGCCCCTCTTAACCACAGGCTGTGCAACTCATGGCTCCAAAATGGACCTCTTCCTTCTGCTGAAGGAGCAGAGTGGGAGACTAAATAGGATTTTGTCTTACATTTTGAATACTGCCTCAGCCACTGCACAATAGGGCACTGGTCAGAGTTATGAGGCCCCCATTTCCAGCCCTAGCTCCAGATGACATTTCTAGACACACCCAGAGACAGAAGGGAGCTCACTGCCTTGAAGGGAAGGATGCAGTCCGGACAGAACCCAACACCTGCTGAATAAAGACTCCTTGGCCCCTGATTAACCAGCAGTGGTAGCCAAGTAGTATACCATGGGCCTCGAGTGAGACTCTGAGAAGCGCCAGTTTCAGGTGAGAGCCAGCACATTCCCAGCTGTGTAGACAGAGCACTAAGAAGGCACATGAGGTTCCCGGTTCCAAGCATGGGGTCTTGGACAACATTTCTGGCTCTGCCCTGAGCCCACTGTCTTCAATGATGAATACCAGGCCTGGCAGTTTTTACTGCAAGCTGACTGTAGAGGCCTTGAGCCTTAAAGGACTATCGGCAGCAGCTTGGCAGTACTATCTATGATCCTGTGGTGATGGTGGCCATGGGGTCAGGCTCCTCTGTCTGTGGAAAGAAGAAAGGAGGAGTAGGAAGGACTGCTTCTCCTGGTTGGAGTGTCACCTCAGCCATAGTAAAACAGAATGCCAGCTAGATTTCTAAAGATTTCGACTCATCCCTGGTTCCCAGATGACATCTATGGAACTCTCTAGGCCTGTGAGGAATTTGCCACCTTGAAGGGAAAGAGAAAAACCTGGCTGGCTTTACTACCTGCTAATTGCAGAGCCCTAAGGCCTTAAGTGAACATAGGCAGTAGCCAGGTAGTGGTTACAGCAGGCCTTGAGTGAGATCCACTGCTGCACTGGCTTCAGGTCTGACCCAACACAGTCCCAGTGATGGTGACCATAGGGATGCTAATGTCACTGCACAACCACCTTCAGGCGACTGAGCACAGAGAAAGATTCCATTTGTTGGGGGAAAGTAAGGGAAGAAAACAGGAGTCTCTACCTGGTAATTCAGGAAATTCCTCCAGATCTTGTACAAGACCACCAAGGTGGTACCTGTATAAGTCTGCGAGAAGCTCACCTTACTGGACCTGGAGTTCCCCCTAATGCAAGTATGGCTTAAATCACCACACTCAAGTCATTTCAAATACCTGGAGAGACTTTCCAAGAAATATGGCAACAAACACACCCCAAATCCAAAAATTGCAATAAATACCCAATTCCTCAGTGCCCAGACACTGACAAGCATGCACAGACGATCCAGGAAAACATAACCTACCAAATCAACTAAATAAAGTACCAATGATCAGTGCTGGAGGAGCCAATGTATGTGACCTTTTAGATGAAAAATTTAAAATAGGTGTGTTGAGGAAACTCAGAAAAACTCAAGAGCACACAGAAATGGAAATCAGAATTTCATTATATAAATTTAACAAAGAGATTGAAATAATTAAAAAGAATTAAGCAGAAATTCAAGAGTTTAAAAATGCAATTAACTTACTAAAAAACACATCAGAGTCTCATAATAGAAGAATTGATCAAGCAGACAAAAGAATTTGTGAGCTTGAAGACAGGCTGTCTGCACATACACAGTAAGCAGAGACAAAATAAAAAGAAACAAAAACAAATGAAGCATACCTACCAGATCTAGGAACCAGTTTAAAGGGGGCAAATATAAGAGTTCTTGGTCTCCAAGAGGAGGTAGAGAGAGAGAGAAAAATAAAAAGTTTTTTTCAAATAGATAACAACACAGAACTTCACAAACCTACAGCAAGATATCAACATTCAAGTACAAGAAGGTTAGAGAACACCAAGTAGATTTAACCCAAGAAAGCCTACCTCAAAGTATTTAATAATTAGACTCCTCAAAATCAAAGATAAAGAAAGAATACCAAAAGTAACAAGAGAAAAGAAACAAATAGTATACAATGGAGCTCCAGTACATCTGGCTGCAGATTTTTCAGTCGGAACATTACAGGATAGGAGACAGTGGCATGACATATTTAGGTGCTGAAGGAAAGATAAAATTACCCTAAAATAGTACATCCAGTGAAAATATACTTCAAGAATGAAGGAGAAACAAAGAATTTCCCAGATAAACAAAAGTTCAGAGACTTTATCAACAGCACACCTTTTTACAGGAAATACTAAAAGGAGTACTTCCATGAGAAAAAAAGAAATGTTAACGAGCAATCAAAAAATCACAGGAAGGTACAAAAAACTCACTGGTAATATCAAGTACATAGAAAAACACTGGGTATTATAACACTGTAACTGTGGTGTATAAACTAATTCTAAGTAGAAAGACTAAAAGGTGAACCAATCAAAAACAATAACTAAAACAAATTTTCAAGACACAGTACAGTAAGATATAAATAAAAACAAAAAAGTTTAATAGTGGGGGAAAATGTAAGTGTAGAGTTTTTATTAGTTTTCACCTGGTTTGTTTGTTTATGCAAACAGTGTGACGTTATTATTATGTTAAAATAATGGGCTATCAGATATTATTTGCAAGCCTTATGGTAATCTCAAACCAAACAACACACAATGGATGCACAAAATAAATGAAAAGCAAGAAAATAATTATGTCATGCCAGTTACATGTGTCATGCCACTCTCTTCTGACCTGTAAGGTTTCCAGTGAAAAGTCTGCTGCCAGAGTTATCGGAGCTCTGTTGTATATTATTAAATACCACTGGAGAAAATCAGCTTCAATAAAAGGAAGACAGGAAGAAAGAAAAGCAGGAAGAAGAGACAACAAAATAAAATAAAACAAATAGCAAAATAACAAGAATACGTCCTAACTTGTCAATAATAACATTGAAGGTAAATGGACTAAACGCTCCAATCAAAAGACATAGAGTGGTTGAATGGATAAAAAATAAGAATAAATGATATCTTGCTGGCGAGAAACACACTTCACCTATATAGATACACATAGACTGAAAATAAAGGGATAGATTTTGTTTCAATTGTCAATGACAATGGAAACCAAAGAAAAGCAGAAGTAGCTATACTTCTATCAGACATAATAGATTTCAAGACAAAAACTGTAAGAGACAAAGAAGATTACTATAGAATGATGAAGAAATCAATTCAGCAAGAGAGCATAACAATTTAAAAAATATATACCACTTACACTGGAGCACCCAGATATATCAAGAAAATATTGTTAGAGCTGCAGAGAAAAATAGGCCCCAGTACAATAGTAGCTGGAGACTTCACCCTCTACTTTCAGCACTGGACAGGACCTCCTGATAGAAAATCAACAAAGAAACATGAGACTTAATCCGCACTATAGAAAAAATGGACTTAATAGATACTTACAGAACTTTCATCTAACAGCTGCAGAATACACATTATTTTCCTCAGCACATGGATCATTTTCATGCATAGATCATATGTTAGGTCACAAAACAAGTCTTAAAACATTGAACAAAATTAAAATAATATCAATAATCTTCTCTGACCACAATGGAATAAAACTAGAAATCAATAAAAAGAGGAATTTTGGAAACTATATAAAATACATTGAAATTAAACAACATATTCCTAAATTATCATTGGATCAATGAAAAAAATTAATAATAAAATTGAAAAATATATTAAATGGTAAAGAAGCACAACATATCAAAACTTATGGGATATAGTGAAAGCATTCCTAAGAAGGAATTTTATACCTATCAGTGCCTAGAACAAAAAAGAAGAAAAACTTCACACAAACAACCTAAGAATGCATCTTAAAAAGCTACAAAAGCAGTTCTCACCTATTTATGAGCTCTAAAAATCAAAACAATTGATCTTATAAATATGGAGAGTAGAAGAATGATTACCAGACACTGGCAAATGTAATGGGAGGTCTGGGGAGAGAGGTGATATAGGATTTGTTAATGGGTACAAAAAAGAGAAAAAATGAATAAGATCTACTGTTTGATAGCACAAACATGTGACTATAGTCAATAATACTTTAACTGTACATTTTAAAAATAAACAGTGTAACTGGATTGTTTGTAACTCAAATAGTTAATGTTTGAGGAAATAAATACTGCATTCTCTATGATGTTCTTATTTTACATGGCATGTTTGTATAAAAACATCTCATGTTCCACATACATGTATGTGTATATATATATATATATATATACACTGATGATATAAACACAAATTTAAAAATAAAACAAAAATAAAAAATAAATTACAAAAAACAGCAAACTGAATTGCAAATTAGTAAAAGAAAAGAAGTAAAAATCAGAGTCAAAATAAAATTGAAATGAAGAAAATAAAAAGGATCAATGAAACAACAAATTAGTTTCATGAAAAGTTAAACAAAATTGACAAACCTTTAGCCAGACTAAGAGTGGGAAAAGGATAGAAGAGTCAAATAAAGAACATCGAAGATGAAAAAGTCCAAAATCTCATCTGAGACAAGGCAAATTATTTCTGCCTATGAGCCTGTAAAATCAATAATAAGTTTGTTACTTCCAAAATACAATGAGAGTACAGATATTGGATTCATGCTCCCATTTTAAAAGGGAGAAATTAGCCAAAACAAAGGGGCTATAGGCCCCATGCAAGTCCAAAACCCAGCAGGACAGTCATTAAATCTTAAAGCTTCAACATAATCTTCTTTGACCCTATGTCTCACATCCAGGGAATGCTGATGCAAGGGCTGGGCTCCCAAGGGTTTGGGCAGCTCCACCTCTGTGACTCTGCAGGCTACATCCCCTACAACTGCTTTTATGGGCTGGCATTGAGTGCCTATGGGTTTTCCAGGGTCATGGTGCAAGCTGTCAGTGGATTTACCATTCTGGGTGTTGGAGAATGATGACCCCTCTTTTCACAGCTCTACTAGGCAGTGTACCAGTGGAAACTCTCTGCAGGGCTCCCACCCCACATTTTCCTTCTGCACTGTGCTAGCAGAGGTTCTCCATGAGGATCCTGCCCCTGCATCAGACTTCTGCCTGGACATCCAGGCATTTCCATACATCTTCTGAAATCTAGGTAGAGGCTTCCAAATCTCAACTACTGCCTTCTGCACACCTGCAGGCTCATCACCATGTGCAAGATGACTTGCACATGCTGAAGCAACAGCCTACAAGATACCTTTGCCCTTTTTGGCCACAGTTGGGGCAGGAGTAGCTGGGAGGCAGGATACTATGTTCAGAGGCTGCAAGGACCAGTAAGGCCCTGGTTCTGGCCGGTGAAACAAATTTCCTATCCTAGGCCTCCAGGCCTGTGATGGCTGGGGCTGCCATTCAGGTCTCTGAAATAACTTGGAAAAATTTTCACCATTGTCTTTGATATTAGTATTCTGTTCTTCTTTACTTATGCACATTTCTGCAGTGGGCTTGAATTTCTCCCAGGAAAATGGTTTTTTAAAAATTTCTACCACATGGTCAGACTTCAAATTTTCCAAACTTTTACACTCTGCTTCCCTTTTAAATATAAATTTCAGTTTCAGATATCTTTGTTCATGAATATGAGTGTATGCTGTTTGAAGCAAACAGGCTACATCTTCAATGCTTTGCTTCTTAGAAATTTCTTTTATCAGATACCTTCAATCATCTCTTTCAGGTTCAAAGTTCCATACATCTCAGAAGTTGCCAGTATTTCTGCTAATGCATACCAAGGGTGGCTTTTCCTTTATGTCCTGATAAGCCCCTCATCTCCATCTGAGTCCTCCAAAGCCTGGACTTCATTGTCCATATCACTATTAGCATTTTGGTCAAAACCAACCAGCAAGACTGTAGGAAGTTCCAAACTTTCCTACATCTTCCTGTCTTCTTCTGAGCCCTCCAAACTGTTCCAACCTCTGCCTGTTACCCAGTTTCAAAATTGCTTCCACATTTTCAGGTATCTTTATAACAATGCCCCACTTCTCTGGTACCAATTTTCTGTGTTAATTCATTCTCACTCTAATATAAATACCCAAGTCTGGGTAATTTATGAAGAAAGAGGTTAATTAAGTCACAGTTCTGCAACATGTATAAGAAGCATGGATGGGGGGCCTCGGGAAACTTATAATCATGACAAAAGTATGAAATGGAAGCAACAATGTCTTCACATGGCTACCAAAGAGAGAGTAAAAGGGGAAGTGCTACACACTTTTAAACAATCAGATATTATAAGAATTTACTATCATGAGGACAGGAAGGGAGAAATCTACCCCCATTATCCAGTCACCTTCCACCAGATCCCTCTGCCAACATTGGGAATTACAAATTGATAAGAGATTTGGGTGGGGACACAGAAGCAAACCATATTACACTATATGTCAATAAATGAAAAATTTAGAAAACATTGACAAATTTCTAGACACATACAACATACCAAGATTGAACCAGAAGGAAATCTAAAACCTGAACAAAACAATAATGAGTAATGAGATTAAACCATAATCAAAATTCTCCCAGTAAAGAACGGTCTGGGATCCAATGGCTTCACACCGCTGAAGTCTATCAAATCTTTAAAAACTAATATCAATCCTATTAAAATTATTTTTTTAAATAAAGGAGTTAGGAATACTTCCAAATTCATTTTATGAAACTAATATTACCCTGACTCCAAAACTAAAGACACATCAAAAAAAGAAAACTACAGGTCAATATCCATGATGAATATTGATACCAAAAAAACCCTCAATAAATTACTAGAAAACTGAATTCAGCAATACATTAAAGAGATCATTTACCACGACCAAGTGAAATTTTTCCCAAGAACTTAAGGATGGCTCAATTTATGCAAATCAATCACTGTGCTACAACTTACCACCAGAATGGAGGACAAAAATCATATGATCATTCAAACTGATGCTGAAAAAGCATTTGATAAAATTCAACATCCCTTCAGAATAAACACCCTTAAAAAACTGAGTATAGAAAGAACATACCTCAACATAATAAAAAAACATATATGATAGACTCAAGATAGTTTCATACTGAAAATTGAGAAAAACTGAAAGTCTTTCTTCTAAGATCTGAAACATAAAAAGGATGCCCACTGTCACCACTGTTTATCAACATAGTACAGGAAGTCCTAGCTAGGTCAATTGTAAAGGAGAAAGAAATAAAGAATATCAAAATTAGAAAGGAAGGTGTCAAATTATCCTTGTTTGCAGATGATATGATCTGATATTTGAAGAAACCATAAGTCTCTCACCAAGACACTATTACAACTGATAAACAAATTCAGTAAAGTTCCTGAATATAAAATAAACATACAAAAATAAAAAGCATTTCTACATGCAGACAGCAAAGAATCTAAATAGGATGTCAAAAATTAATTCAGCTTACAACAGCTACAAATAAAATAAAATAGGAATTAACCAAAGAAGTGACAGATTTCTACAATGAAAACTATAAAATATCAATGCAAAAATTGAAGAGGACACACAAAAATGAAAGGCTTTCCATATTTGTGGATTGAAAAAAATCAATATTGTTGAAATATCCATATTATCCATGGCAATCTAAATATTTAATTCAATTCCTATCAAAATATCAATGAAATTTTTAACAGAAATAGAAAAAAAAATTCTAAAATTTATATGGAACCACAAAAACCTCAGACTAGATATAACTATCCTAAGCAAAAATAACAAAACTGGAGGAATCACGTCACCTAAATTTAAATTATACTGCAGAGGTATAATATCCAAAATAGCATGGTACTGGCATAGAAACAGACATATAGACAAATGGAACAGAATAGAGAACCCAAAAACAAATTCTCATACATACAGAGAACTCATTTCTAACAAAGGTGCCAAGAATATACACTAAGGAAATGAGAGTCTCTTTAATAAATGGTGCTGGGAAAGCTGGATATCCACATGCAGAAGCATTAAACTAGACCCCTATCTCTTACCATATACAAAAGTCAAATCAATATGATTTAAAGGCTTACCCATGTTTGTTGCAGCACTGTTTACAATAGCCAAGAATTGGAAGCAACCTAAACATCCATCAACATATGAATAGATAAAGAAAATGTGGTACATGTACACAATGGAATACTATTTAGCCCTAAAAAATGCAATCCTATCACTTGCAACAACATGAATAAAATTGGAGGTCATGTGTTAAGTGAAAAAAGCCAGGCACAGAAAGACAAACTTCACATGTTCTCACTTATTTGTGGAAGCTAAAATTTAAAAGAACTGAACACATGGAGATAGAGAGTAGAAGAATGGTTATCAGAAGCTGGGAAGTATGGTTATCAGAGGCTAGTGTTTGCTAGCACAAAATAATAAGTACAGTGAAAAAATAATGTAATTGCACATTTAAAAATAACAAAATGAGTATGATTTGATAGTTTATAACTCAAATGATAAATACTTGAGTTGGTGGATAACCCCATTACTCTGGTGTGATTATTACATATTGCATGCCTACATCAAAATATCTCATGTAATCCATAAATATACACACTTACAATGTACCCATAAAAATTTAAAAATAGAAAAACAGAAACTATGTACAAAAAAACTCTAGTGAAAATAACAAAACTGAAAAATGTGTTTGAACTAACTTGAATTTCTTTACCCTGAAATTCCACTTTTTTTTCCTATAAACTGAACAACACTGGTGCATTTCTGTCTACTTTAAAATTGTGTTGCCCATTGCAAACTCTTAATAGCTTACACAAATATGACATACTGTTGCATTTAAAAAGAACACATTTTAGTTTATATTTTACTTGCAAATATAATTATGAGTGCATAACAGATATTGGAAAATAATTAAAAATTTATCAATATTTTATTAATATCTTAAGATATATACTCATAATAGTTTGAAAATTTGCATCTTATTTAGAAACTATCATATATATATTAACTAATATACATATCATCTGTATATATATTAGGGAAGCAGCAAGATATAGTATTATTGTATGAGTTATTTTGTACCTACCTGTGTAAATCAAATAAATTACTTATCAACAATGACAATTTTTATAAGTTAAGAATACAACAAATGAAAACAAACAGCAGTTTTTCTGGTGAATCATAGGCCCTTGTAATGTGATCAATCTTTATTAATGAAACCATTTGTAAAATGGCAAATTGTATAAGTGAATTAATGAATACCATCCATCTTTGGAGTTGTTTCTCATATTTCTAAAATGGATCCTGCTGTCTGCAGTACACTAACTTTAATTATGCTTAATTCAGTGATCCCATTAGTCCAGAAGCCTTCTGAAAATTGTGAAATTTTACCACTTTAGATGCTAATAATTCCCAATCAGCCATAATGAGGTAATGAAACAAGAGAATGCTCCAAGTATCATGTATCATGTAAACTGTATATGCAAAACAATCAGGAAAGTTTTACCATTTAAAAAACCCAGTTTTCCTACTAATTTTGTGTTACAATGTGATTACTTTACTGTTATTGACATTACATTCACTTAAAAAATGACATCAAAGTTCAGGGATGGCTTGAATGTACAAGCCTTATTATTTTACTATTGGCTATCTATCTGCAGCATTTGTCAGTATCTTGGTTTAATCTTTTTCTCACGTTTTAACTAGTCAATTTAATCCTCATTTTCAGAAGATAAATAACTCAAATTTCATTTGAAAAGTAGGAAAATAAAATAACAACTCTGTAATCCTACTTACTTTCAGGCAAATATTTGTTTTGTCAAACAGAAAATTACTTTTAAATGAACATTTGCATGTATGTGAGTTTATATAGTACAGCACACTTAAAATCATTTTAAATGGCATATTTTTATTTAAGCCAAACATTTAAATTTGGACAAGTGAACACATGCATTTGCAGTTCAGGGTTAGAAACCATCTTAAATGTGCTCTAAAGGGTCAGTTTATAACAAGAGTTGACACACATTTTACATGGTGGTAGATCACCACATAATGAGCCAAGTAATTTGAAGCAATAAAATCTAGGGCACTGCTTTTTCACTTCTCATTCTCAAACAACAACATGTGGGCATAATTGGGGAATTTCAAATGATGTATGTTACTAAGGCCTGTGGTGAAAATGACTGTTGTTATTAAGAATTTTTTTTGCTTTGTTTTGGTTGTTATTACTAATCCCTGCTTTTTCCCCACTTACTTCCTTTTAAAGGATTTTTTTTCAACTAAACTATCAAGCAAGACTTTCCATTTCACTTAAGCCAGCTAACTCACCACTAGTATTTGTGTTTTATCTTTTCAGGCACTCAGATTTCCCAAGGTTCAATCAGCCCCATGCCCACAGCATTTTGATAGTATGCAGTTTCTTTAATCTTGCAAAAGAGTGAACGGTCATTTTTAGCCTCTATGTAAAATACATTGTCATTCAAGTCAATAAAATGGCTTTCAGTCTCTGTGCTTTTAAACTACAGGGCACACATGCTCAGCTTTCAGGGAACTCATCATAGAACTTTATTGCTAAAAAAGGAATTCCCTCTCATCTGCTAAAAGTATGAGTCAGTTATAATCTTAGTGGATAGTGTGTATCCCATTCAGAGGAAATACATTTTATAAGTAAATGGTCACTGTTTTTAGATGTCATGCTATATTTCAATAAAATAATGTTATACAAGAGTAATAATGCATTATAAGGGGGAAAGAAAGAAAAAAAAACCCTTGTAATAAAGGAGTTACTATCTTGAAATTTTACCCACGCTAATTCATGAACCAAAAGGAATAAAACCTGACATTATAGAAGTTGTTGGGGCTCAGAAAATGGTGGTACCCCAGATTAAGGTGATTTGGAATGCTCAGTACATTGAACTAAAGGACATTAGAAGGACTCAGAAGCAGCCTCATATTCAAAGTCTCCCACCTAATCCTGCCCTCCTGCCTCTCGCTTTTCATTCTTCCCTGAAGTTAGTCATAGAAACCAGAATTCCTCTTCCCAAAAGTGAGTCATAGAAACTAGAACCCCGTTTCCCCATAGCCAGCCGTAACAACTAGGATTCCTACTTCAACCATCTCTCACGTTTCTGTCAAGAACCTGCCGTAAATAAATTTTCTGACCTACCCATGTCTTGTAGTTTGTAATAAAATCCTCATTTTAGAGCTCCTGCCCTATACCTGGGAGGAAGGAATGCCGTGCAAAAAGGCCAAGAGGAATCTTGACACACAGGTGGTGTTGGGTTTTCCCACTCAGTCTGTTACTATTATATTGTTTCCTTTTTGTCCAATTACATTTCTACACAGCTGTCCAGTCTTCATCAAAACTAAGCACAAAAGTGACAGTTTTCCCTTGGGTCTTCGGGTCTTCATTTCTGAAGGCTTTATGTCCTTTAACACTATGATTAAGTAGATTTGCTGTGTTTTTCTTTTGTTACAGGAGTGTCAGCTGTGACTCATGATGGGTGAGGAAAGATATCACAGACTTTCTGCCCCTACACAGTACAGATGTCTGATGAATAAAATGTTGCAAAGCTAACAAGAAAACCTTCTCAAAAATCTCTTACTTCCATCAGATGTGATTTGATTTATGCTTTGAAACAGCTATTTTAGTTTACTTGTTAACAAAGTAAGATCATTAATATAGCAATGTGGAGAATACAGGAATCTAAGCTTGATCTATAAAATGAATGTTTTACCACACATGAGGAAAAAAAGTTCAGAAATATCATATCAGAAGTAACACATTCAAGACTCAGAGCTTTCCTTATCTCCAACAACCACACCCTGTGGTAACACAATTACTGTGTCCCTGATTTTTTCAAAAAATAATATAACCATTTTTCATACATTAACTGTGACAGGAACATGTGTTAATCTTGCAAATTTACCTTATTTTATAAATACATGTATATACATAAATCTATTCCCTAATATTAACAAAATATACTTATGCACAAAAGAGAAAAACTCCTTTAGTTTCATCATGATGTGTTTTGAAAAAATGTCAAGAATATTTCTAGTCCCATTTTGAGAATATATTTTAAAACCATTTAAGGTACAAAGGCAATAATATGCCCCATATTGTGTAAGAAAAAATTTAGGACATTTGCAATAAAAGTGTTCCTATATGGGAAACTATGTATTCTTTAGAACACACCCTTCCAATTTATTTAACCCTGTTAGAGACTCTGTGCCTTTCATTTACTTTTGAATTATTTGGTAACACTAAGTTGTAAATAATTAATATCAATGTAAAATAATTCTTGTGTATAGGTAGGCAAACTAATTCTGTGGAAATTCACTTGCGTTTCTTCCTCAACTGCATTAGAAGCGAGTTTTGCATCTGTTTCCAGATTTATTCAACATTCCACATCTATACATCGCTTTCCTTTGGATTCACCTTCAAACCAGGTGTAACTTATTTCTAGTCCTCTCATTTAAATAATGACTTAAATATTTGACCTGTGTTCATTTTATTAATATGTGAGCCATAATTCTTACTTGAAAATTATTTTTTTTAATCTTAGATACATTCTAAAATTGTGTTTTCAAAATTATAATGAATCTTAGATATTTCTATTTGAAGGTAGAAAAAAAAAGGGGTCCATAAACCTCAGTAAAGTCCTAATCAGCAAAAACACACTAAGTAAAAAGGCAAGTCAGAATTGCGATGCAAGAAGGAGTGCTTGTGGATTTCCTCCATTGATTTGTTTGACTCTGCCAACATGTTCCTTATCAGTGAACTGGAAATGAATGACTGCTCTAAAGTAGAGGCCCTGAAAGATTTAGAGATCAGAAGAACACTCATTTTGTTGTTGAATATGGCAACACGGAATTGTTAAGTACTAGGCTGGAGACGAGACAACATTTCAAGAACTGGCAGGAAAGTAAAACTAGAAATTGAAAGGATGCCATATAAAGAGAGCAAGGATAGAAAAAACAACAACATATACTACTAAGTTCCAGCATCAAGGGAGCATAAAAAATTAGATGAAGAGTTACTAGATGTATCATCTGGACATTCCATTCTTGTATTTTTCACTTGTTTCAGCTCAGTCTTTAGATGCAAATGAAGAATGAGCAATGGGATTAATATGTAGACATCAAAGCATCTGAAGAAACATAAACTCTATCCTATTTCAAAGAAAAAAAACAGCAGTTTATGTTTTTCTCTAAAAGTTCCCTTCCACTTTCAAGAAATAAGTGATCATTAGAAAATGATCTGCCCTTTATTTCTAAACCTGTATTCTTCATATTAGACAGCAATTTACCTTTCCCAGAAGACTTTCTCATGGATACCCAAGGAGGTAATTTAAAAAGAATTAATTTCTAATTTCTCAACTTCCACTTTATAAAAAGTGATTTGCCTGGGAATGTGTTTCATGGCCCTGTAGATTTTCCAGGTCGAATCCTCTTTTAAAAATTCTTTCACTTAGGAAAGCATACCCTTCACTCAAACTAAATTTTAGTATTGTGTATGGACCCAGGGTTAAGCACCTCAAGCCTCAAAGAAAAGGGCACATTAAATTACCCAAACCATCTGATACAGTTTGGCTCTGTGACCCAACCCAAATCTCAAATTGAATTGTACCCCCATAATTCCCAAGTGTGGTGTGGGAAACATGGTGGGAGATAATTGAATCATGAGGGCCGTTTCTCCCATACTGCCCTCATGGCCGTTTCTCCTATACTTCTCTTATGAATAAGTATCATGAGATCTGATGGTCTGGTAAAGGGAAGCCTGTTTCACTTGGTTCTCATTCTCTCTTTTGCCACCGTCATGTGAGATGTGCCTTTCACCTTTCGCAATGATTGTGAGGCCTCTCCAGCCACATGGAACTGTAAGTCCAATGAACTTCTTTCTTTTATAAATTTTCCAGGCTCACATAGGTTTTTATCAGCAGTGTGAAAATGAACTAATACAGTAAATTGGTACCACTAGAGTGGGGCATTGCTGAAAAGACACCTGAAAATGTCGAAGTGACTTTAGAACTGGGTAACAGACAGAGGTTGGAGCTGTTTGAAGGGTTCAGAAGAAGACAGAAAAATGTGGAAAAGTTTGGAACTCCCTAGAGACTTGTTGAATGACATTGACCAAAATACTGATGATATGAACAAGGACATGCAGGCTGAAGTCGTCTCATATGGAAATGAGAAACTTGTTGGGAACTGGAGCAAAGGTGACTCTAGTTATGTTTCAGCAAAGAGATTGGTGGCATTTTGCCCCTTCCCTAGAGATTTGTGGAGCTTTGAACATGAGGGAGATAATTTAGGGTATTTGGTGGAATAAATTTCTAAGCAGTAATGCATTCAAGAGGTGACTTTGGTACTGTTAAAGGCATTCAATTTTAAAAGGGAAACAGAGCATAAAAGTTCAGAAAATTTACATCCTGACAATTTGAAACAAAAGAAAATCCCATTTTCTGAGGAGAAATTCAAGCTGGCTGCAGAAATTTGCATAAGTCAGGAGGAGCCAAGTGTCAATCACAAAGACAATGGGAAAAATGTCTCCAAGTCATGTAAGAGATACCTTGCAGCAGCCCGTCTCATCACAGGCCCAGAGGAAAAAATGGTTTCATGAGCTGGGCCCAGGTCCCTCTGCCGTGTACAGTCTAGGGACTTGGTGCCCTGTGTCCCAGCCACTACACTTGTGGCTAAAAGGGGCCAAGGTATAGCTCAAGCTGGAAAAAGAGGGTGGAAGCCCAAGGCTTGGTAGCTTCCACATGGTGTTGATCTTATGGGTGCACAGAAGTCAAGAACTGAGTCTTGGGAATCTCCGCCTAGATTTCAGAAGATGTATGAAAACACTTGGATGCCCAGGCAAAAGTTTGCTGCAGGAGCAGGGCCCTCATGGAGAACCTCTGCTAAGCCAATGAGGTAGGCAAATTTGGGGTGGAAGCCCCAACACATAGTCCCCACTGGGGCACCACTTAGTGGAGCCGTGAGAAGAGGGCCACTGTCCTCCAGACCCCAGAATGGTAGATGAGGGTCTACCAACAGCTTGCACTGTTCACCTGGAAAAGCCACAGACAGTTTAACACCAGCCCCTGAATGCAGCCAGGAGGGAGGCTGTACTCTGCAAAGCCACAAGGCCAGAGCTGCCCAAGACAGCGGGAACCCACCTCTTGCATCAGCATTACCTGGATTATGAGGCATGGGGTCAGAAGAGATCATTTGGGAACTTTAAACTTTCACTGCCCTGCTGGATTTTGGACTTATGTGGGACCCGTAGCCCCTTTGTTTCCACCAATTCCTCCAAGTTGGAATGGCTGTATTTACTGAATGCCTGTATCCCCATGGTGTCTAAGAAATAATTTTCTTTTGATTCTAAAGGCTCATAGGTAGAAGGGACTTGCCTTGCTTCAGATAAGACTTTGGAATGTAGAGTTTTGAGAGACATTGGGAGACTCTTGGAAAGGCATGAATGGTTTTGAAATGTGAGGACATGAGATTTGAGAGGGGTCAGGGGCAGAATGATATGATTTGGCTCTGTGTCCCCACCCAAACCACTTGAATTGTACCCCCATAAATCCCATGTGTTGTGAGAGGGACCCAGTGGGAGATAATTGAATCATGGGGGCACTTTCCCCCATACTATTCTCGTGGTGGTGAATAAGTCTCAAGAGATCTGATTATTTGATAAGTGAAAACCCATTTCACTTTGCTCTCATTCTCTCTCTTGCCACCACCATGTGAGATGTGCCTTTCCCCTTCCACCATGATTGTGAGGCTTCCTCAGCCACATGGAACTGTAAGTCGAATAAACCTGTTTCTTTTGTAATTTGCCCGGTCTCGGGTATGTCTTTACCAGTAGCGTGAAAACGGACTAATGCACCATCATAAATTTTCCTTGCAGCTATCATTCCTGTCATACATGTATTTCTGTTAGAAATAAAGTATGGCTTTAAATCAATATCATGATCTGTTAGGATGTTCTCACTCAGACATAAAATATTATGGAATATATCTAATGTGAAATGTGGAAGTACAAAGGATAGCTTAGGAAATCTTCCACTTCCAAGTAAAATTTTACTTTTCTTTTCTCATTCCAACATTCTTCCTACATATCTCATGTTAAATTTTAAACTCTTCATTTGGCATTTAAATTTCTACTTTCCTTGTAGTTTAGTTTTGATTGACTTTTTGAAGCAGTAGGCTGATACTTAAGTAAGACGTTTCTTATTGAGAAAACAACATACATTTGGATAATCTGGTTTCTGTTTTATAGTTGAATACCAGAACTGCATATGTCTGTGATGTCTGTGTATAATATGACATTTTAAATGCCTTATTTTGCTCTCTATTCTGGGTAAGACTTTTGTTTCTGGGAGAGGATATTTGAACACAAATACATCTAGTATTTTAAGCTTATCATTCAAGTTATAGTTCTTCCAAATATATCATTATAATTCTTGAAAAAAAACATAATACTAGGCTTCTTTATAGTGCTAGCACATGGGGGATTGTTTTAACATCTATAAGACAAAAGAAGATGAATTTTAAAAAGTTTTGTTCAGTTTGAAAGTTGATGCTTAAAACAGAGCAAATATGCTCCTCAAAAGAGGACTACAATACATTTCATTTTCATCTATCATATTACCCTGAATTCAGAGTTGTGAAGTATATAAGAAAAGAAAGTTATACTCCAAAGGCATTGGTTTCTAAGCGCACTGCTTTAAGTACCTGCGTGATCTGTACTTCAACCTTTCTCAGCACATCTCTACATCTATTTGTGATTTGAAATGCCCACAGAATATGGATAAGAACTTAGGAAATGGAAATCGTAGTTTTGGTGGTGGATTTTAAAAGTTGTTCATTTAACATTAAGACCAAGATTGGGGTAGGTATAGTCCTAATAATTAATGTTTATGTTGAAAATCTTTGATACTTAACTAAAGAAGGTTATGTTTAAATTGACCAAAATGCAGACAATAAATGTATGAAATAATCTTAAACCTGGGGAGCCAAAATAGATGATAATTTGTAGGCAAACTGAGCAAAAGTAATAAACTTCAATCTATACTCCAACTCTTAGTTTGAATAGGAAACTAGTATCATCCAAAGAACAGTGAGGAGGGACAAACATCATTTTAAAATAAATAAATAGAAAGTCTGGAACATGTTGCCTTGAAAGATAATAATTAAAGGTAGGAAATCAAAACCAGCAATAGGTGGACTCCGAAAACAAATTCAAACATTATGGAAATAGATTATGGATCATCCATGTGGCTGAGAGGAAAAGTATATAATTCGTTCTCATTCTGGACAGAAAATCAGCCTCTGTCTCAATTAAAAAAGGGCAGAGATTTTGGTTTATTTGTTTTAGTTTTTGCTAGTCAAGTGAATCATTGGGAGTAAAGAAAAAAATCACAAAAATCTGTAACTGGTTTTGATAAATTAGTTGTAAGCATTACTTCACTTGGATCAGCCAAAAAATCTCTAATGCTTTATTTCTCTGAAGAAATATGGTGAATCCATTTAAATATCCCAGGTATTTACCTGGTGAAATATGTTGACATGTTTCAAATATATATTGCCAACATTTTTAATATTTACTAAGTTAACATCTGTTCTGTTGCTGATTATGGAAAAACTTTATCTTTTCTTTAAGAGCATCTTGAAATTCCTCTTTCCCTGCTGATAACAAAGGATAGGTTAGATTACATCTGTTTATAATAGAAATGTTACAATTTTGATGGGTTTATATGGAATTCAGTAAGATAAAACAGGAGATTAAAGAAACTACAACTCTAGGACTTATCTTGGATCTCTACAAAGCAGAAAAATGCAGAGACACAAAGCAAAGGTATGAAGAAGATGCTCTCTGTAGTGTAAACAATGAAATAAGGAACATACAGACAATAGAACTAACACTTAATGCCAAAATTTTGCTTCTGGAAAGGGTAGAATAGCCTCATTCAAAGTAAATCTACTGCAGATAGCAATCATTAAATCTGAAAAAATATTTTTCAAAGCAACTATTTGAAAGCACTAGAGAAACCAAAAGCAGGCCAAAAGTAGAGAATAGTTGACTCTTGAAAGACTAGAACTGTGCAGAGTGAAATTAATGTTTATGTGGCTTGCCACTATAGTCACTGTGAATCCACTGGCTGTATAGCTGCTGTAATATAAAAAGAGACCCACAGCTTTATGAATAAGAAGATGAAGTGCACAACCACAATGTATGGAATGTGGTGTTTGGTAGGGCAGAGGGAAGGATGGGGATAGAGAGAAAGAGACCCACAAGAGATATCCCACAAAAATCTGTATTCTAACTTTACCCAAATCCTTGGCAAGCCCCAGAACAGCACATGTGTGGTCAAGATGCCAAGAACTCTATTATAATCAAATGTGGGAGGCCTGAAAGAATGACAGGAGAAACAAGATTGGAATTTGAGTCTTGTGAAATTAACCATCTGTTTGAAGAGATATTAATACTCTTCAGAGGATGATAAATAAACCTAAATTCTCTGCAACATATGAAATATAGTACCAAGTATAGAAGAAAAGAATGGTAATATTGCAGAAAAGCCAAGAGAATAAAAATCTTTGATGCAGATAGAAAAACATAAAATGCATATTAAATGTTAAAGAAGCAATAGACACAATGGCTGACTTCTCATCAGAAGCAATAAGGGAATGATGACAAACGTAGAGGAGGAAAAATTTTGTTTCCCCCTTATTATTAGGTTCACAGCTGAGATCCTTATAACAACAACAAAAAAAATTAATAAGAACAAATATTACACATTTATTTAATATAAATTTACTTGACGAGAGAAACTTTATAAGGAAATGAAGACCTAAAGAAACAGAAAAATCTGTATTTTACACTACATTTTATAAAGAAATGGATAGTTGTGGAGAAGTATAGTTGAACAAAGGGAGTATAAACTAATAGTAATTAACTGGGGAAAACTTAGCAATGCCTATTTGTTCATATTCTTCTCTGTGTCTCTGTGTCTTCTGAAATAAAGACAGTCCCTTCCTCTGCATAGAGGGGGCTGCCTCTGCAATGAGAGTCTTAATGACCAGCTTCATGGTAGAAGGGCAGGAGAAAAGTGAGAGTAAACTTCCTGCTTCTAAAATTTCCCATGGTTGGGGGTAGCATGTCCTGAATCCCACTACAATCAAAGTACATTTTTAAAGTACCTAAATAAATTTGAAAATAAATAAATAAACTCTATCAACTAAGAATTTGGTAACTAAAAATGTTTTTCAAGACCTGAAGTCCAAATAACAAAAATTTTAGATAAGTAAAAATTATATTAGTTTTGAAGGGACTTGCACTTCAAGAAATGATAATGATGATCTGCAGGATGAAGGGAAATGTCAACATATGGAAACCAAGATATACAGGAAGAAAAGAGGAGCAGTAGAAATGATAAATATGTGGAAACATAAATGTTTATGCAGTTAAATTTATAGGTCATGTTAGGAAACCACATGCTTTTATATTCTCTTTGTAGGAAGAGGAAAAGCTAATGATAAAGGTTTGAAATAAAAGATATGCAGAAATAAACATTTGGGAAGAGTGTTTCTCTGCATTGATTGCTTAGTTCAAGTTGGATAATATGGTGTTGGTCAAAATTTTTCCAGGAGTACTCAGCAGCCTTGATTCAGACAGAAAAGGTCAACAAGTAGAATTTTACAGGAAAGGCAGGCAAAAGAAAATGAAACAACGAATACTGTCAAGAGAATAGTTCAAGTAATGGATTGTAGAATCTCGCTGGACAGTAAAGGAAAGAAAAAAACAGGAGAATTTTGATGGGGGAAAATGTTAAAGAGGGTAAGGGGTTCTTGTAAAGTCCAGAAACAGGTAGTAAGAGAATGAGTAAAGGGACTGAAAGTTCAGAGTTTGTGGTCGCAGTTTGGGTGATTTAAAGTATGGGTTTTGTGGTGGAATAGTTAAGATGAGTGAAGGGATTGCTGTGAGAGTGGGTCTATAAGGCAAAGTTGAAGATCTAATGATGACTTTTGTACCATTGTTCAGCTAACCTCCATGCCCAATGAAAATATCTACAATGGTAGACAAGTTTGGAGTAGAAAGAACTACATACCATAAACAAGATGACACATTTTCACAGTACAAGGGATAGGAACCAGGTCAGTAAACTATGGTCAGAAAGAGAGATAGAATGGGGCATACTCTTCAAAGTGGGAAATTTAATCATGAGGGTACATGTAGAATTCTTTGTATGTAGCAGTTGGCAGATGGAAGAACATTAATCTTGATCACTCTAGTAAGGGGAAATTAGTTTCCATCTCTCAGGGTTTTGAGGAAATATTAATCACAAAAGAGAGATTTTTGTTTTGGCTTTTTAAGTTGAAAAATGGGGATTCCTAGAAGGTATATTAAAAAGAATTCAAAAGGAAGAGAAAATTGGACATTAGTATCAGGATGAGAGTATTAGGGCTCACATCTTGAGTGGTGACCAAGGATAATGGAGCTGTGAGACATGGTAGGTGCAGTTGTTCTCAAGAATCCATCATGACAAACCTATTGGGTAGGGGGTTGCTGTCAGGGTATGGAGGTTCAAGGGTTTGTACACACTGATCATGTCCAATACCAGTCTGGGCTCTTTCCTTGAAATTGGAGCAGAGCCTTCCCTTGGCTGTGTGGTTGAGAGAATACAGAAGAAGTAAGGGCAAAGTGTTGATGATGGTAAGGACATTTTGGAAGACTGTTTTGTGGATTTCAGTGTTAGGCATAGCAGAGCCATCTGTTCAAACCTACCCCAAATATATGAAGACAATGCTATTATGATTATGATAATGTCACAATCTCCTTATTTTAGATCTAGGGAGCATTTTTCTAAATCTCCTGATTTATTTTTTACATCTCTAGATAGAACTATCTATCATCAATAGTAAGCTTGTGACTCAAAATTTAGGACTTTTCCTGTAATACTAAGAAATTAAAAGATTTTAAAAAAAGAAAATGACATTCTTCAGTGTTTTTCTTACTATCATTGCTTCTTTCATATATTTCAGGAGTGGTTAATTTGCTATACAGAGATCACAAAAATTGACCCCTGAGTCAATTGCTGGTGGTTATTATCTTTCTTGATTCAGTCTCTGAATGTGCTTCTTCATAGACTCTCCTCCCTTCTTTCCTTTCCCATCCTTTCTTTTTTTCATTTCTTCTTTATTTTTCTTTTGAAAAATGTTCTTGTTTCTTTCCCCTCGATTTTCTTCACCTTTCCCTTTGTCTAATTCTTTTGGGGGTGTGTGTTTAATACTATCGTTCGGGCTGAAGGGTTAAGTGGCCAATGTTTTGAGGTTTATATATCCCTTGTAGAATAAATCAGAAAATCATGATGATGTAACATGGAAAAGGAAGAGTGTTCTGATAAACTGGTGAGAGCAATACTGAAAAATAAAGTCAGAGAAAAAGAGTGACATATGGCAACACAGAACAAGAATACTAAAAATAAAAAATTCACTTTTAATTTCTAAAAATGTAAATATTACGTTTCTCCTAAGATACAGAAATCACTCTATAGATTGAGAGTAAAATAAAAACATTGCCATAAAGTAATTAAGTATAATCCAAAATAGTAGGTACATTCATTTAGTCACAGTCGACTTACGATGTCTCCTTACCATATGGTATTTTTTTTTTTTTTTTTGAGATGGAGTCTTACTGTTTTGCCCAGGCTGGAGTAAGTGGCACAATCTGGGCTAACTGCAACCTCTGCCTCCCAGGTTTAAGTGATTCTCCTGCCTTAGCCTCCTGCGTAGCTGGGACTACAGGCACCCACAAACACACCTGGTTAATTTTTGTATTTTTAGTAGAGATGGGGTTTCACGATGCTGGACAGACTAGTCTTGAACTCTTGACTTTGTGATCCACCTGACTTAGCCTCTGAAAGTACTGGGATTACAGGCATGAGCCACAGCGCCCAGCCCACCATATGTTATTATAAGTACGATTCCTTATCTAATTACTTGATTAACCACAGTTTATATCTTGATCTGTTCTTTATACACAAAAATCCTAAAAATTTATGTTATTTGGCAGAGTCACAAAAGCCTGACAAGAGAAATATGATTCTTTCAGCTGAAGTAGCAGAGACTAGAGAAACTATTGCCCCAGGGACAAAAGAAATAAAGTTAAAAGCCAGAGGGGATTGAGCTTAGTATACACAATATACCAAAAGGAATAACTATTTTGAATCTGACAACAGTAGGAATTACTGGTAGTCACTTTGTTGAAAGTTGAAACATAGATAAACATTGAGAAATACCCATATACAATAAAGTGAATAGCTAATTGCTTTTATGACTTTGAAATTTTTCTGAAGATTATATTCCATATATTAAAAATTTGCATAGTATATTTGTACATTAATTTGAGATTAAATTTTAGTTTCAAATATATTTTTCTACACTATTATAATTATTTGACATACATGACATTATTTTCATTATAATAGAATTGTAAAGCAAAAATACAATTTTGACTTTGAAGGAGTTAAATTGAACACCAATGCTCTGTTTATAATTTCCTAGAAATTTCAGTTACTAAATTCTTAATAGTACTTAATCAAATGATAATTTTAAAATTCAGAAATGTCATTGAACATATGGATTATATCATTGAAAGGGATTAAATATCTCTTTAAAATTCTGCTCCCATAAACTGAATCCTCTGCCTGTTTTCTTCTCAGTAATGGCAATATAAGATTTCTAATACTCAGACTAAAACCTTGAGAATCTTCTAAGACTTCTTTCATTAATTTAACCTCTCATTTCAACATTTCAACAAGTTATTTAGATTTCATCTCCTAAATATCTCCCAAATACATCTCAGCTGAAAAATTAATGATGAATTAATTGCCTTGAAGTATATAATTAAGTTCATATCCTTTGTAATACATATTCTCAAAGTTCTTTTCTATCTCCTACATCTCCACATTGTCATGTCTACTTTAACCCCACAGTGAACAAGTAACCACCCTATACTCTATTTATTAGAAACATTTGTCATTCAATGAATGCACACTGTCCAAGTTAGTACAAATGTCAATGTTTGTGCCTATTCCTGTAGTATCTATGCCCCAGAGCAGACCAGTGCCATAGTCCAAATAGAGGCTGCATTTGTGGTACCTAGGAGTAGTAAGATCACGCCACACCCTCTTGCCAGTCTAGGCTCAGTGCCAGCTTCTGGACCAGTGGTCCCACTTGGCCTGAACCTGGCTGACCACTCCACCCACTCTCACCACTGGTATCCAGGTGGGCAACACTTGCTAGAGCTTTCAGCCAAGCTAGCTGCTTTTATGTAAACTCAGCTGGAGGGCACAGTATCCTGTTGTTGTGAGAAACATTGGGATGGCAGTCAATGCCACTGGTAGTCAGGTGGGAAATCAATGTTAAAGCTTTGGGTACAGTGGTCCCCACTTCTGTGAAAAGTTAGCCTGCAGACACAGTCTCCTGTTGTCCCAGGAAACACCTGGATATCAGAGAGTGTGACACCATCTACTCCTGTTACTGACACATGAGACCTTCTAGCTCAGCAGTCCTGCTCTGTGTAAACTCAGCTAGAGGATGCAGCTTCCTGTTGCCCGAAGAAACACCTAGAAGGCAAGGTAAGCATCCCCAGCCACCCCCACTGCTGGCAGCTGGGCAAGCCATGCCTGTTAGAGCTTCTTCCCCAGCAGTCCTACTTCTGTTTGAATTTGCTGAAGGGCACAGCCTCTTGTGGCCATGCAAACACCTGGATGGCTGGATGTGAATCTCTACCCACACCACCCTCTTGTAGCCAGATGAGTCACACCCACTAGAGCTTCCAATCCAGCGGTCCCACTTCTCCCTGAACTCTGTGGATAGGCGCAGATCTGTGTTTCTTCACGAAACACATGGATAGCCAGTCTGAGAAGGATTCAGCTTGTCTGCAAACAGAGGCAACTACCTGAGGGTGCCCTATGAACCAAAACACCCCAAAATAACAACAATAACAACAACACCAAATGGGCACAGACACAGTAATCAGAGAGGGCTCCTCCAAGACCTAGGAGTGAAATAGAATCAAAGCCAGTTAATTAAACCCACCTTATAACATAATTATACCCTAAAGGGCATCAAAGAAGAAAAAAATCCATCCAAAGACTCCATCCAAAGTTCCAAAGAATAGTAACTTCAGATATTGAAGGAATCAGGCACACAAATAAGAAATAATTAGTGCAAGAACTATGACAATTCAAAAATTCAAAAAGCCAGGGTGTCTTCTTACCTCCAAATCATTACACTAGTTCCTCAGCAATGGTTCTTAACCAGGCTGAAATGGCTAAAATGCCAGAAATAGGATTCAGAATGTATATAGTAATGAAGATCATCAACATACAGGAGATAGTCAAAACCCATTCCAAGAAATCCAAGGATTATAATAAAACAATACAGAAAGTGATAGATAAAATAGCCATTGTAAGAAGAATCAAACTTATCTTATAGAGCTGAAAAATACAGTAGAAGAATTTTAAATGGAATTTCAAGTATTAACAAAAGATTCAACCAAGCTGAGAAAAGAATGTCAGAGCTTAAGACTGACTCTCTGAAATAACTCAGTCACACAAAAATGAAGAAAAAACAATAAAGAATAATAAGCAAAACTTCTGAGAAATATGGGATTATGTAAAGAAGCAAAATCTACAACTCACTGGACTTCCTAAAAGAGAAGGAAAGAAATCAAGCAACTTGGAAAACATTTTAGAATATCATCCATAAACATTTCTCCAACCTCTCTAGAAAGGCCAGCCTTCAAATTCAGGAAATGTCCAGAGCCCTCTTGAAATACTGCACAGGAAAACCATCCCAAAGACACACAGTCATCAGATTTTCTAAGGTCAAAATGAAAGAAAAAATGTTACATGAAGCTAGAGAGAAGGGGCAGGTAACATGCTTAAGGAGCACCATCAGACTAACAGCAGACCTGTCAGCAGAAACTCTAAAAGCCAGAAGATACTAGGGGCCTGTTCTTAGCATTCATAAAGAAAAAACATTTCAACTGAGAATTTCATATCCAGCCAAACTAAGCATCATAAGTGAAGAATAAATAAAATCCTTTTCAGACAAACAAATGCTGAGGATATTTGTTACCACTAGGCCTGCCCTGCAAAAAGGTCCTGTAGGGAGTGCTAAATATGGAAAAGAACGGCCATTTCTGGCCACTACAAAATCACACTTAATTACATAGACAAGTGACACCACAAAGCACCCATACAAACAAGTCTGCATAAAAACCACCTGACAACATAATGACAGGAGAAATCCACACTTATCAATGCTAACTTTGAATGTAAATGGACTAAACAATTAAAAGGTACAGAGTAGCAATTTGATTAATGAAATGGTATGCCATTTTCAGGAAACCCATTTCACATTCAATGACATACCTAGTATCAAAGTAAAATGATGAAACAATATTTACCAAGCAAATGGAAAACAGGAAAAAGCAGGCGTGCTATTCTAATTTCAGAAAACAGATTTAAGCTGGGTATTGTGGCTCATGCCTGTAATTCCCATGCTTTGGGAGGCCTAGGCAAGCAAGTCACCTGAGGTCAGAAGTTCAAGACCAGCCTATACAACATGTGAAACCCATTTCACACTCAATGACACACCTAGTATCAAAGTAAAGTGATGAAAAAATATTTACCAAGCAAATGGAAAACAGGAAAAAGCAGGCATGCTATTCTAATTTCAGAAAACATAGATTTAAGCTGGGTGTTGTGGCTCATGCCTGTAATTCCCATGCTTTGGGAGGCCTAGGCAGGCAAATCACCTGAGGTCAGAAGTTCAAGACCAGCCTAGACAGCATGGTGAAACCCCATCTGTATTAAAAATACAAAAAATAGCTAGGCATGGTGGTGTGTACCTGTAGTCCCTGCTACTCGGGAGGCTAAGGCAGGAAAAATGCTTGAACCTAAAAGGCAGAGGATGCAGTTAGCCAAGATTGCCCCATTGCACTCCAGCCTGGGTGACAGAGCAAGACTCCATCTCAAAAAAAGAAAAAAAAAAAAAAGAGGGAGAATCCAAGACGGCCAAATAGAAACAGCTCTGGGATGCAGTTCCCAGCGAGAACAATACAGAGGGTAAGTGATCACCGCATTTTCAAATGAGTTTTTACTGCCTGCAGACCAGGTGATTCCCAGGCCAAAAAGTGCCACGAGTTTCCAGCAAGGCTGTTTGAGCTGGTGCCACGGGTTCCTGCGCAAAAACTCACACAAATCTTGGCAGCCAATTCAACTAGCACCTGGAAAGCCTGGGAGACAGCGCCACCCATTAAACTGAAAAAGAGAGGGCTGAAACAGTGAGCCAGGTGATCCCCCACAAAGACCAGCAATCTGAAATGCTCTGGATTGAGAGTTTCGCAGCAAGCACATCTGGACCCTGGATAGTCTGGCTCAGAGTGGGGAAGGGTGTACACCATTACCAAGGCAGTCCACAACTACTGAGGCAGTCCACCATTACTGAGACAGTCTGCCATTACCAAGGAAGTCCGCCAATACCAAGGCACTCCACAATTACCGAGGCAATCCACCATTACTGAGGCAGTTCACCATTACTGAAGCAGTCCACCATTACTGAGGCAGACCGCCATTACCGAGGCAACACTAACCTCTGTAAACAAAACCATAAGGAAGTTTACACAGCAGCTGGGCAGAGCCTACGGCAGCTCAGCAATGTCCCTGCTGGCAGATTGTGACTAGACTACCTCCTTTTTAGGCAGCGAATCTCTTAAAAAAGGTAGCAGATCATCAGGAACTTATAAATAAAGCCCCACCTTCTCAGGTCAGAGCACCTGTGATAAGAAGCAGTTATGAGTTCCACTGCAGCAAATTTAAACACACCTGCCTAGCAGCCCTGAATGGAAGAACTGAGCTCTCAGCACAGCACTTGAGCTCCTATAAGAGACAGACTATCTCCTAAAGCAGCTTCCTGACCCCTGTATATCCAAAGAGACACCTGATGAAGCACAGCTCAGGCTGACATCTGGCAGGTACCCTTCTGGGACAAAGATAACAGAAGAAGAAACCAGCAGCAACCTTTACTGTTCTGCAGCCTCTGTGGGTGATCTCCAGGCAAACAGGGTCTGGAGTGGACCTCCAGCAGTCCTGCAGCAAAGGGGCCTGTTAGAAGGAAAACTAAAAAATGGAAAGAATAGCTTCAACATCAACAAAAAGGAGGTTCACTCAGAGACCACATCTGAAAGTCACCAACGACAAAGACCACAGGTAGATAAATCCACAAAGATGGGAAGAAACCAGTGCAAAAAGGATGAAAACACAAAAAGCCAGAATGCCTCTCCTCCTCCAAGAGATCACAACTCCTCACTAGCAAGGGAACAAAGTTGGATGGATAATGAGTCTGACGAATTGACAGAAACAGGCTTCAGAAGGAGGGTAATAACAAATTTCTCTGAGCTAAAAGAACATGTGCTAACCCAATGCAAAGAAACTAAGAACATTGAATGAAAGTTACACAAAATGGTAACTAGAATAAACAGCTTAGAGAAGGTTACAAATGACTTGATGTTGCTGAAAAACACAGCATGAGTGCTTTGCGAAGCCTACACAAGTTTCAATAGCTGAATTGACCAAGCAGAAGAAAGGATATCAGAGATTGAAGATCATGTCAATGAAATAAAATGAGAATGCAAGATGAGAGAAAAAGAGTAAAAAAAAAAATGAACAAAGCCTCCAAGAAATATGAGATTATGTGAAAAGACCGAATCTACAATTGATAGGTGTATCTGAATGTGATGGAGAGAATGAATCCAAGCTAGGAAACGCTCTTCAAGAGATGCAACCCCAAGTCACATAAACGTCAGATTCACCAGGGTTGAAATAAAGGAAAAAATGCTAAGGGCAGCCAGAAAGAAAGGTCAGGTAACCCACAAAGGGAAGCCCATCAGATTTACAGCAGATCTCTCGACAGAAACCCTATAAGCCAGAAGAGTTTGGGGCAAATATTCAACATCTTTAAGAAAATAACTTTCAACCTAGAATTTCATATCCAGCCAAACTAAGCTTCATAAACATGGAGAAATAAAATCCTTTATGGACAACCCATTGCTGAGATATTTTATCACCATCAGCTCTGTCTTACAAGAGATCCTGAAAGAAGCACTAAAAATGGAAAGGAATAAATTCAAACATAACAATATTAACCTTAAATGTAAATGGGCTAAATGCCCCAATCAAAAAACAAACTGGCAAACTGGATAAAAAGTCAAGAACCATCTGTGTGCTGTATTTAGGAATCCCATCTCACATGCAAGGACACATTTAGGCTAAAAGTAAAGGGATGGAGGAAGATTTACCAAGCAAATGGAGAACAAAAAAAAAAAAAAAAAAAAAAAAAAAAAGCAGGAGTTGCAATCCTAGTCTCTGATAAAATACAGTTTAAACCAACAAATATCAAAAGAGACAAGGGCATTATATAATGGTAAAAGGATCAATGCAACAAGAAAGGCTAAAGATACTACATATATATGCACCCAATAGAGGAGCACCCAGACACATAAAGCAAGTTCTTAATGACCTACAAAGAGACATAGACTCCCACACAATAATAGTGGGAGACTTTAACACTCTATTGTCTATATTAGACAGATCAACGAGACAGAAAATTAAAAAGGATATCCAGGACTTGAACTCAGATCTGGACCAAGCAAACCTAATAGACATTTACAGAACTCTCCACCCCAAATCCACAGAATATACATTCTTCTCAGCACCACATCACACTTACTCTAAAATCAACCACATAATTGGAAGTAAATCACTCCTCGGCAATTGCAAAAGAATGGAAATCGTAACAAACCGTCTCTCAGACTACAGTGCAAACAAAACAGAACTCAGGATTAAGAAACTAACTCAGAATCGCACAACTTCATGGAAACTGAACAACTGGCTCCTGAATGTAAACTGGATAAACAATGAAATGAAGGCAGAAATAAATATATTCTTCAAAACCAACAAGAACGAAGACACAATGCACCAGAATCTCTGGGACACATTTAAAGCAGTGTCTAGAGGGAAATTTATAGCACTAAATGACCACATAAGAAGCAAAGAAACATCTAAAATTGACACCCTATCATCAAAATTGAAAGAGCTAGAGGAGCAAGATAAAAAAAAAATCAAAAGCTAGCAGAAGACAAGAAATAACTAAGATCAGATAAGCAATGAAGGAAACAGGGATACAAAAAAAAAACCTTCAAAAAATCAACAAATCCAGGAGCTGGTTTTTTGAAAAGATCAACAAAATAGACAGACTGCTAGCCAGATTAATTTTAAAAAAGACAGAGAAGAATCAAAAAGATGCAATAAAGTATGATAAAGGGGATATCACCATCACTTCCACAGAAATACAAACTACCATCAGAGATTACTACAAACAACTCTATGCACATAAACCAGTAAACCTGGAAGAAATGGATAAATTCCTGGACACTTGCACCATCCCAAGACTAAACCAGGGAGAAGTTGAAACTCTGCATATACAAATATAAGGCTGCAGTTCAGGCAGCAATTATTAGCTTACCAACCAAAAAAAGTCCAAGTCCAGATGAGTTCACAGCTGAATTGTACCAGACATACGAAGAGAAGCTGGTACCCCTCCTTCTGAAACTATTCTAAACAATCCAAAAAGAGGGAATTCTTCCCAAATCATTTTATGAGACCAACGTCATCTTGATACCAAAACCCAGCAGAGACGCAAAAAATAAAGAAAACTTCAGGCCAATATCCATGATGAACATAGATGCAAAATTCTTCAATAAGATACTGGCAAACCAATTGGAACAGCACAACAAAAAGCTTGTCCATCATGATCAAGTAGTCTTCATCCCAGGGATGCAAGGCTGGTTCCACATACACAAGTCTATAAACATAATCCACCACATAAACAGAACCAAAGACAAAAACCACATGATTATTTCAATAGATGCAGAGAAGGCCTTCAACAAAATTCAACAGCCCTTTATGCCAAAAATTCTCAACAAACTAGATTTCGATGGAACTTATCTCAAAATAATAAAAGCTATTTACAGCAAACCCACAGCAAATATCATACGGAATGGGCAAAAACTGGAAGTATTCTCTCTGAAATCGGGTACAAGACAAACATGGCCTCTCTCAATATTCCTATTCAGTATAGTACTGGACGGTCTAGCCAGAGCAAACATGCAAGAAAAAGAAAGAAAGGGTATTCAATTAGGAAAAGAGGAAGTCAATTTGTCTCTATTTGCTGATGACATGATTGCACATTTAGAAGCCCCAATGGCTCAGCCCCATATCTCCTTAAACTGATAAGCAACTTCGGCAATATCTCAAGATACAAAATCAATGAGCAGAAATCACAAGTATTCCTACACCAAAAACAGACATAAGGGAGTCAAATCAAGAGTGAATTCCCATTCACAATTGCTACAAAGAGAATAAAATACCTAGGAATACAACTAACAAAGGATGTAAAGGACCTCCTCCAGGAGATAGAGGAATGACTGCTCAAGGAAATAAAAGAGGACACAAACAGATGGAAAAACATTCTATACTCACCGTTAGGAAGAATCAATATTGTGAAAATGGCCATACTGCCCAAAGTAATTTATAGATTCAATGCTGTCCCCATCAAGCTACCAATGTCCCACTTCACAGAACTGGAAATAACCACCTTAAAATTCATATGGAATCAAAGGAGAGCCCACATAGCCAAGACAATCCTAAGCAAAAAAAAAAATCAAAGCTGGAGGCATCACATTATCTGACTTCAAACTGTAGTACAATGCTACGGTAATCAAAGTAGCATGGTACTGGTACCAAAACAGAGATATAAACCAATGGAACAGAACAGAGGCCTCAGAAATAACACTGCACGTATCCAACCATCTGATCTTTGAGAAACTGACAAAAACAAGCAATGGGGAAAGAATTCCCTGTTTAATAATGGTGTTGGGAAAACTGGCTAGCTATATGCAGAAAGCAGAAACTGGATCCCTTCCTGACACCTTACACTAAAATTAACTCAAGATGGATTAAATATTTAAACATAAGATCTAACACCATAAAAACTCTAGAAGAAAACCTAGGCAAAACCATTCAGGACATAGGCATATGCAAGGATTTCATGGCTAAAACACCAAAAGCATCAGCAACAAAAGTCAAAATAGACAAATGGGATCTAATTAAACTCCGGAGCTTCTGTATAGCAATAGAAACCATCATTACAGTGAACCGGCAACCAACAGAATGGCACAAAATTTTTGCAATCTATCCATCTGACACCAGGCTAATATCCAGAATCTACAAAGAACTAAAACAGATTTACAAGAAAAAAAAATCATTCCAAAGTGGGTGAAGGATATGAACAGACACTTTTCAAAACAAGAAAAATATGAGGCTAATAAATGTGTGAAAAAATGCTGATTATCACTGGTCATTAGAAGAATGCAAATCAAAACCACATTGAGATAGCATCTCATGCCAGTTAGAATGGTGATCATTAAAAAATCTGGAGACAACAGATGCTGGAAAGGAAGTGGAGAAATAGGAACAGTTTTACACTGTTGGTGGGAATGTAAATTGGTTTAACTGTTGTGGAAGACAGTGTGGCAATTCCTCAAGGACATGGAAATAAAAAATTCCATTTCACTCTGCAATCCCATTACAGTACTGGGTATATACCCAAAGGATTATAGATCATCCTATTATAAAGACACATGCACACGTATGTTCACTGTGGCACTGTTTACAATAGCAAAGACCTGGAACCAACTCAAATATCCATCGACGATAGACTGCACAAGGAAAATATGGCACATATACACCACGGACTACTATGCAGCCATAAAAAACGATGAGTTCTTATCCCTTTAGGGACATGGATGAATCTGGAAACCATCATTCTCAGTAAACTGACACAAGAACAGAAAATCAAACACCTCATGTTCTCACTTGTAGGCGGGTGCTGAACAATGAGGACACATGGACACAGGGAGGGGAGCATCGCAAGCTGTGATCTGTTTGGGGGGTTGAGGGGAGGCACAGAGGGAGGTAGGGAGTTGGGGAGGGATAACATGGGGAGAAGTGCCAGATGTGGGTGATGGGGGGATGGAGGCAGCAAACCATATTGCCACGGATGTACCTATCCAACATCCTGCATGATCTGCACATGCACCCCAGAATCTAAAGTACAATATAAAAGTAAATAAAGAAATAAAGAAAGTAGAGAAAAGAAAAAAACCAAAGATCAAAAAAGATAAAGTAATTACATAGTGGTAAAGGGCTCAAGTGAATGAGAGTGCCTAACTACCCTAAATATAAATACGCTGAACATAGTAGCACCTAGATTTATAAAGCAAGTTCTTAGAATATTATGAAGAAACTTAGACTCCAACACCTAATAGTGGGAGATTTTAACACTCCAATGACAGTATTAGATCATCAAGGCTGAAAACTGCCAAAGATTTTCAGGACCTTAATTCCATACTTGACCAAATGGACCTAATAAGCATCTGCAGAGCTCTCCATGCAACAACAACAGAATATACATTCTTCTCATTTTATATGGCACATACTCTAAAATCAATTGGGCATAAAACAATCCTCAGCAAATTCAAAAAACCAAAATCTTACTAACCACAGTCAGATCACAGTACAATAAAAATAGAAATCAATCCTAAGCAAGTCACTTAAAACAATACAATTACATGGAAATTAAACAACCTGCTTCTGAATGACTTCTGGGTAAATAATAAAATCAAGGCAGAAATCAGAAAATTTTTTGAAACTAATGGAAACAAAGATACAACATATCAGAATCTCTAAGACATAGTCAAAGCATTATTCAGAGGGAAATTTATAGTACTAAGCATCCATATAAAAATGTTAGAAAGATCTCAACAATATGATATCACAATTAAAGGAACTAAAGACACAAGAGCAAGTCAAAAACAGGCTAGCAGAAGACAAGAAATAACCAAAATTAAAGTTGAACAGAAAGACACTGAGATATGAAAAACTATACAAAAAAAAATCAATGAATAGAGGAGTTTCTTTTACTGAAATAATTAATAGGACAGATAGACCGCTTGCTAGACAAATGAAGAAATAATAAATAAATAAGTGAGGTGGTCAAGGTGGTCAACTAGAAGCAGCTAGTGTGTGCGGCTTTCATGGAAAGGAATGGATATAGTTGAGTAAATTAGCATCTTCAACTGAAAAATCCATGTACTCGCATTTGGGTTAATCAGTGAAACAATTTGACCCATAGAAAATGGAGAAAAGCAAAGCAGGGCAATGGGCCACCTGTGAGTGACACAGAGCCAAGGAGGCAGTAAGTGAATACGCAAAACCATGCTTCAACCATGGGTCTTTGCAACCCTTGGGTCAAGAGATTCCCTTGAGAATCCACCTCACAAGGGCCTTTAGGCTTCACACACAGAGCTATGTGGAGTCTCAGCAGAGCAGCTGCTCAGGCACATGTAGAGACTGGAGCTTTTCTTGCTTCCCAGCAAAAGCAGCTGCGACTTTGACAAAGTGAGAAGTTAGTCCTCAGTGCATATCCCTAGGAAAGAGGCTAAATCCACAGTCTGCAGACCCCACTTTCATGGCACCTCACAGGATAAGACCCCCTGGCTTGGAATTACAGCCAGATAACTGGTAACAGGTAACTGGTAACAGCATTGTACCTCCCTGGGACAGAGATCCCAGGGGAGGGGCTGGCCTTCATTTTTGCTTTGTGGGCAGCTTAGCCATTTCAGCCATTGGGCTTTAGAGAGTCCAAGCCAACCAGGGGAAGAAGGAATCCCCTAGCACAGTGCAACTGCTTTATGAAAATGTGACCAGACTGCCTTTTTAAGAAGGTCCCCAATCTCATTCCTCCTCACTGAGCAGGATCTCCCAACCAGAGCCTCCTGCTACACCCATCAGTGTTCTCTAGTCAACAGAGATTTGAGGCCTCCATGGGATGAAGATCCAGAGGGAGGGACACACTGACATATTTGCTGTTTGGACAACTTAGCCTTTCCAGCCTTCAGATATAGGAGAGTCCAGGACAAGTAGGGGTGGAAGTAGTCCCACAGCACAGCACAACTGCCCTATGAAAATGTGGCCAGACTGCTTTTTTAAGCATGTCTCCAGTTCTGTTCCTCTTTCCTGGGTGGGTTTTTCCAACCAGAGCTTTCAGCCAACACCAGAGCTATCAAGTCAGTAGTAACTCAACAACTCCCTGTAGAGAGCCCACAGAGGTAACTGAAAGCTCTTCTGCCCCTTGTTCTACAGCAGAACTGTACTAACTGTTGCCCCTTTTTTAGTCCACTAACATGAAAACAAAAACGCTAAGTGATTTATCTACACCTCCAACAAGCTGCAGTTGACCCAAGGAGAGGAAGCCACTTTGTCTCCCATGGGTCCCACACACCCCCAATTGCTCATCACCAGATAGGGAACTCCTGCCTTGGGCCTGCAGCACAAACCCTCCATCCTGGGATGATTGCACTAAGTAAATGCTGACCCACATGTCTTTGGGACGAAGTCCCCAGTAGACAAGCAAAATACCCTGCACCACAACCACAGTAAAGGTCTCTTTCCCTGCTGTCTCCAAGTTTGGGAAGAAACATGCACACTGATATCACTCCAGAGCTGCAGTGGGCAGCCCTGGAGTTTTAAGCCAGCAGTCAATGGGGAGAAGATCCCACAATTTCAGAGCATTGGGAAAGAACATAGCTGCAACTGTGAGGAAACATACAGGAGACACATAACTGAGCAAGAGCCTACCAACTGACCAATAAGCCTAAGTGCCACCTACTGGGTCACACTCAAAGCTTCAACACCAAAAATATCTCACTATCATAACCCTCTCTGAAACCAGAAACAGAATATTACCCTCAAATAAAGATCCTGCACAAAGCCTAAGCCCAGTGAAAACATCCAGAAAAGATGTCTATTGCCTACACTTAATCTACATTGCAGCTAAAGGAATACCTACACACACAAAGATAAGAAAGAACCAACACAACAACTCTAGTAAATTAAATGACCATAATGCTGCATGTCCTCCAAATGAGCATAGCAGTTCTTCAACAAGAGTTCTTACCTAGGTTAAACTGGCTGTAATGACTGAAATAGAATTTAAAATATGGATAGAAACAAAGATCATTGAGATTCAGGAGGATGGCAAAACCCAATCCAAGAAATATAAGAATCACAATAAAGCTATATAGGAGTTGACGGATAAAATACCCAGTATATAAAATAACTCTATGGGTCTGACAGAGCTGAATAACACAATAAAATAATTTCACAGTGCAATCACAAGTACTAACAGCAGAATAAACCAAGCTGAGGAAAGAATCCTAGAACTTAAAGACTGGTTCCCTGAAATAAGACAGCCAAACAAAAATAAAGAAAAAAGAATAAAAAGAAACGAACAAAACCTCCAGGAAGTATGGGATTATGTAAAGAGGCCACGTCTATGAATCACTGGCATCCCTGAAAGGGAGGAAGGGCAAGTAAGCAACTTGAAAAACATTTCGGAATATTGTCCACCAATACTTCCCTACCTTACACTTGCTAGAAAGGTCAACATTCAAATTCAGGAAATACAGAGAACTCCTGCAAGGCTAAACAAAAATATCATCCCCAAGACACATAATTGTCAGATTTTCCAAGTTTGAAATGAAAGAAGAAAAGGTTAAAAGCAGCTAGAGAGCAAAAGCAGGTCAACTACAAAAGAAACACCATCAGGATAACAGCAGACCTCTCAGCAGAAGCCCTAGAAGCCAGAAGAAATTGAGGGCATATATTCAACATTTCTAAAGAGGAAAAATTTTCAACCAAGAATTTCATATCTAGCCAAACTAGGCTTTCTAAGCAAAGGAGAAATAAGATCCTGTTCAGATGAACAAATGACGAGATCTTCATTAACACCAGATGTGCTTTAGAAGAGATCTTGAATTGAGCACTAAATACAGAAACACTGCTATCAGCTAATACAAAAAAACACATAAACACACTAACTAGTGTCACTATAAGACAACCACACACAAAAAACAACATAACAACCTGTTAGCAACATAATGACAGGATCAAGCTCACACATATCAATAATAACCTTGAATGTAAATAGGCTAAATGTTCAACTTAAAAGGCACAGAGCGGCAAGATGAATAAAAAAGGCAGGACCCAACGATATGCTGTTTTCAAAAGATCCATCTCACACAAAATGACACCCATAGGCTCAAAATAAAGGAGTGAAGGAAAATCTACCAAGCAAATGGAAAACAAACAAACAAAAAAAGCAGAAGTTGCAATCTTAATTCCAAACAAAACAGTCTTCAAATCAACAAAGATCAAAAAAGAATAATGGTAAAGGGTTCAATTCAATAAGAAGACCTAACTATCTTAAATATATATGCACACAACACAGGAGCACCCAGATTCATAAAGCAAGTTCTTAGAAACCTTCAAAGAGACATAGATTCCCACGCAATAATAATGAAAGACTTCAACACTTCAGTGACAATATTAGCCAGATCATCAGGACAGAAAATTAATATAGATATACAGGATATGCTCTCAACATTAAACCAAATAGATCTAAGAGATTGCTACAGTGCTCTCCACTTCAAAACAACCAACTATACATCATTCTCATGACCACATGGCAGACATTCTAAAATTGACCATATAATTGGACATAAAATAATCTTCAGCAAATGCAAAAGAACCTAAATCATATCAAATGCACTCTCAGACCACAGTGCAATAAAAATAGAAGTCAAGACTAAGAAAATCACTTCAAACCATGTAATTCTATGGAAATAAGATGCTCCTGAATGCCTTTTGGGTTAATAATAAAATTAAGGAAGAAATTAAGAAGCTCTTTGAAACTAATGAAAACAAGGATACAACATACTACAATCTCTGGGACACAACTAAGACAGTATTAAGAGAGAAATTCATGGCTCTAAATGTCAACTTCAAAAAGTTCTAGAAAGGTCTTAAATTAACAACTTAACATCACAACTGAAAGAATCAGAAGGAAGAACAAAAAAACCCCAAAGTTAACAGAAGACAAGAAATAACAAAAATCAACGCTGAACTAAAAGAAATTAAGACACAAAAAACATTCAAAAGATAAATGAATATTTTGCTAATTGAGTTTCTTCAAGAATTTGTTTGTTGAAACATTAATAAGACATATAAGTCATTAACTAAACTAATAAAGAAGAAAAGCAAGAATATCGAAATAACCACAATTAGAAACAACAAAGGGAACGTTACCACTTACCCTAAAGAAATAAGTATAATAAACAGAAACTAATATGAGCATCCCTATGCATACAAACTAGAAAACCTAATAGTGATGAATAAATTCCTGGACACTTACACGCTCTCAAGACTGAACCAGGAATATTTAAATTACTTGAACAGAATGAGCTCTGAAATTGAATCAGCAATTAATAGCCTACCAAAAATTAAAGCCCAGGACATGATGAATTCACAGTTGAATTCTACTAGATATACAAAGTAGAGGTGATACAATTGCCACAGAAACTCTTCCAAAAATTTGGAAGAGTTTCTTTTCTATGAGGCCAGCATTCTATAAGGCCAGCATCATTCTGATGCCAAAACCTGTCAGGGACACGCACTCACACCAAAAAAGAAAACTTAAGGCCGATATTCTTGATTAACATCAATGCAAAAATCCTCAACAAAAATACTTGCAAACTGAATCCAGCAGCACATTAAAAATCTAATCTACCAGTCAAGTAGGCTTCATCCCCGGGACACAAGATTAGCTCAACATACACAAATCAGTAAATGTGATTAATCACATAAACAGAACTAAAGACCAAAACCACATGATTTTCTCCATAGATGCAGAAAAGTCTTTCAATAAAATTCAACACTGCTTTATGTTAAAAACTCTAAATAAAATAGATATTGAAGGAGCATACCTTAAAGTAACAGGAGCCATCTATAACAAACCCACAACAAACGATTAAACGGGCAAAAGCTGGAAGCATTCCCCTTGAAAACAGGCACAAAACAAGGATGCTGTCTGTCACCACTCCTATTCACTGTATTATTGGAAATATTAGCCAGAGCAATCAGTCAAGAGAAAGAAATAAAGGTCATTCAAATAGAAAGTGCAGAAGTCAAATTATCTCTGTTTGTAGAAGACATGATTCTATATCTAGAAAACGGTTGTTAAACAACTTCAGCAAAGTTTCAGAATGCAAAATCAGTACATATAAATCACTAGCGTTTCTATATACCAAAACCAGCCAAGCCTAGAGCCAAATCAGAATGGCAATCCGATTCACAATTGACACTAAAAAAAAAAAAATACCTAGAAATATAGATATCCAGGAAAGTAAAAAATCTCTACAATGAGAATTACAAAACACTGCTTGAGAAAATCAGAGAAGACACAAAGAAATGAAAAAACAATTCATGCTCATGGCTACGAAGAACCAATTTCATTAAAATGCCCATACTACCTGCATTAGCCCCTTTTCAAACTGCTGATAAAGGGATATTGGATACTGAGTAATTTATAAAGCAAAAGAAATTTAATGAACTTACCATTCCGTGTGGTTGTTGAGGCATAGCAATCATGGTGGAAGGCAAAACGTACTTCTTACATGGCGGCAGCAAGAGAGAAAAAGAGAAGCAAGTGACAGGAGTTTCTTCTTATCTAACCATCAGATTTTGTGAGATTTATTCACTACCATGAGAATAGTATGAGGAAAACTGCCCCCTGATTCAATTATCTCCTACCAATTCCCAACAACACATGGGAATTCTGGGAGCTACAATTAAAGATGAGATTTGGGTGGGCACCATATCGTTCCACCTCTGACCTCTACCAAATCTCAGATCCTTACATTTCAAAACTAATCATGCTTTCCCAGCAGTCCCCCAAAGTTTTAACTCATTTCAGGATTAACTCAAAAGGCCACAGCCCAAAGTGTAATCTGACACAACAAACCTGTAAAATTAAAGCAAATTAATTACTTCCTAGATACATTGTGGGTACAGGCACTGGATGGATATAGCCATTTCAAATGGAAGAAATTGGCCAAAACAAAGGGACTAAAAGCCCCATGCAAGTCTGAAATTCAGCAGGCCAGTCAAATCTTAAAGCTCCAAAATGATCTCCTTTAACTTCATGTCTCACATCCAGGTCATGCTGATTCAAGTGGTGGGTTCCCAGAGTCTTGGGCAGCTCCACCCTTGTGCATTGCAGGGAACAGCCTTTCTATCAGCTGGCTTCACAGGCTGGCATTGTCTGTGTCTTTTCCAGGAGAATGGTGCAAGCTGTCACTGGATCTATCATTCTGGGGTCTGAAGGACGGTGGCCCTCTTCTCACAGCTCCATTAAGCAGAGCATCAGTGGGGACTCTGTGTTGGGGTTCCCACCCACATTTCCCTACTGTACTACCAAAGGAGAGGTTTTCCATTATCACCCTGTCCCTGCAGCAAACTTCTGCCTGAACATCCAAGTGTTTCTATACATCCTCTGAAATCTAGTTGAAGGTTTCTAAACCTCCATTCTTGACTTTTGTGTACCCATAGGCTCTACACCACATGGAAGCTGCCACAACTTGAAGCCTTTTGTACCCTTTGAAGCCAACTGCCTGAGCTGTAACTTGGCCTCCTGTAGTAACATCTGGAGCAGCTGGGACACAGGGCACCAAGCCCCTAGACTGCACAGAGCAGAGAGACCCTGGGCCCATATCACAAAAACATTTTTTCCTCCTAGGCCTCTGGGCCTGTGATAGGAGGAATGCCACAAAGGTCTTTGACATGCCCTGAAGACATTTTCCCCATTGAATTTGTGATTAATACTCATTTCCTAATTACTTATGCACATTTCTGCAGCCAACTTGAATTTCTACGTAGAAAATGGGCTTTTCATTTCTTTCACTTTGTCAGTTTGCAAATTTTCAAAACTTTTATGCTGTTTCCCTTTTAAAACTGAATGTTTTAACAGTACCTAAGTCATATCTTGAATGCTTTGTTGCTTAGGAATTTATTACACCAGAAACCCTAAATCATGTCCCTCAAGTTCAAAGTTTCACAAATCTGTAGAGCAGAGTTAAAATGTCCTCAGTCTCTTTGCTAAAACATAACAAGGGTCCCCTCTGCTACAGTTTTCAACAAGCACCTCATCTGCATCCGAGACCATCTCAGCCTGGATTTAATTGTTCATATCATTATCAGCATTTTGGCCAAAGCCATTTAAAAAGTCTCTAAGGAGTTCCAAACTTTCCTACATTTTCCTGTCTTTTTCTGAGCCCTCCAAACTGTTCCAACCTCTGCCAGTTACCCAGTTCAAAAGTCACTCCCACATTTTCGAGTATCTTTTCAGCAACACCACAGTTTAGGTAACAATTTACTGAATTAGTTTTCATGCTGCTGCTAATCAAAACGTAGTCTAGACTGGTTAATTTACAAAGAAAAAGAAGTTTAATGGACTTCCACGTGGCTGGAGAGGTCCCAATCATGGCAGAATTTAAAAGGTACTTCTGAAATGGTGGCAGCAAGAGAGAGAATAAGAATCAAGTGAAAGGGATTTCCCCTTATAAAACTATCATATCTTGTGAGACTTACTCACTACCATGAGAATATTACTGGGTAAAATGCCCCTATGATTCAATTATCTCTCACTGAGTCCTTCACACATCATGTGGGAATTATGGGAGCTACAATTCAAAATTAGATTTGGATGGGGACACAGCCAAAGTATATCACCACCCAAAGCAATTTACAGATTCAATGCTATTTCTTTTAAACTACCAAAGCCATTATGTTTCAATGA
>NW_016107459.1:3362085-3395183 GCF_001604975.1 Cebus imitator | reverse complement strand
AGGGACATTACATAATGGTAAAAGGATCAATGCAACAAGAAGAGCTAACGATCCTAAATATATATGCACCCAATACAGGAGCACCCAGATACATAAGGCAAGTTCAATGCTATTTCTATCAAACTACCAATGACATTCTTTACAGAACTAGGGGGAAAAAAACTATTTTAGAATTCAGATGGAATGAAAAAAAAAGACTGGATAGCCAAAGCAATACTAGCCAAAAATAATGAAGCTGGAGGCGTTATGTTACCCAGCTTTAAACTATACTGTATGGCTACAGTAACCAAAGCAGCATGGCACTAGTACAAAAACAGGGACATGGACCAATGGAAGGCAATAGAGATCCCCAAAATAAGGCCACACACCTACAGCAATCTGATCTTCAACAACACTGACAAAAAACAATCAATGGGGAAAAGTATCCCTATTCATTAAATGGTGCTGAGATAATTGGCCAGCCATATGAAGAAGGCTAAAGCTGTACCTCTTCTTTACACCATATACAAACATCAATCAAGAAGAATTAAAGACTTAAATTTAAAACCCCAAACCATAAAAACCCTGGAAGACAACCTAGGCAATAGCCATCCTAGACAAAGAAACCAGCAAAGATTTTATGACAAAGACACCAAAAACAATCACAACAGAAAGAAATGTGACAAATGTGATTTAATTAAACTTAAGCACTCTTGCACAGCAAAATAAACTATCATCAGGGTAAGCTGAATACCAAAATAATGTCAGAAAATATTTGCAAACAATACACCTACAAAGGTCTAAAATCCAGCATCTGAAAGGACCTAAACAACTTTATAAAAAGTGGACAAAAACATGGACTCTTCCAAAGAAAACATACCCATGGCCAACAAGCTTTATGAAAATAAGCTCAATATCACTGATCATTAGAGAAATGCAAATCAAAACCACAATGAGGTACCATCTCACACCAGTCAGAATGTCTATTACTAAAAAGAAGTCAAAAAATAACATATACCAGTGAGGTTGTAGAGAAAAAGGAACACTTATGTACTGTTGATGGGGGTATAAATTAGTTCTACCATTGTGGAAAGCAGTATGGTGATTCCTCAAAGAACTAAAAGAAAAACTACAGTTTACCCGAGCAATCACATTACTGGATATAGATCCAGAAGAATATAAATCATTTTACTATAAAGACACAGGCATGCCAACGTTTGTTGCAGCACAATTCACAATAGCAAAGACATGGAATCAACCTAAATGTTCATCAATAACTGATTGGATAAAGAAAATATGGAACACATATAGCATGGAAGACTATGCAGCTATAAAAATGTACAAGATCGGCCAGACGAGGTGGTTCACACCTATAATCCCAGCACTTTGGGAGGCAGAGGCAGGCATTTTGCCTCTGAACTCGGGAGATGGAGAACAGCCTGGGCAACATGGTGAAACCCTGTCTCTACTAAAATACAAAAAATTAGTCAGGTGTGGTGGCATGCACCTGTAATTCCAGCTGCTAGGGAGGCTTAGCCAGGAGAATCACTGAAACTTGGGAGGCAGAGGTTGCAGTGAGCCGAGATAGTGCCACTGCACTCCAGCCTGGGCAACACAGCGAGACTTCATCTAAAAAAAAAAATCTTTTATGGGAAAATAGATGGAGGTGGAGGGTATTATCCTCAGCAAACTAATGCAGGAATAGAAAACCAACTACCTCATGTTCTCACTTATAAATGGGAGCTACATGATGAGAACTTAAGAACACAAAGCAGGGAACAACAGACACCTGGGTCTACTTGAGGGTAGAGAGAGGGAGTAGGGAGAGGAGCAGAAAAGATAACTATTGGGTACTGGATGATGAAATAATTTTTCTGGGTGATGAAATAATCTGTACAACAAACTTTCATGGTATGAATTTACCTATGAAATGAACCTTCACATGTACCGCCAAACGTATGATAAAAGTTAGAAAAAATAGATACAAAAGATTCAAACAAATACAATCAGGTTTGATAAGGGGAATGTATTGCCAATCTTGTGCATATATATATATATATATATATAAACCTATTATACATATTTACATATATAATATATATATTTATCATATATCCATTATTATATATATTATATATTTTATATATAATATATATTATATATTTTATTTATGATATATATTATATATTTTATTTATGATATATATTATATATTTTATTTATAATATATTATATATAATATAATATATAAAATGCATATAACATTATGTTATATACATTTATACATAATATATATAACATTATCTGCATATAACACATATATATAATTATATATTATATATATAATTATATATATTGGCACAAGACTGGCAATACCTATATATATGTATATATACATATATATATGTGTATATATATATATACGTATATATACATATATATATATATATNTTTTTTTTGAGACTGAGTCTCGCTCTAGCACCCAGGCTGGAATGCAGTGGTGAGATCTCCACTCACTGCAACCTCCTTTGGGCTCAAGCAATTCTCCTGCATCTGCCTCCCAAGTTGCTGGAATTACAGGTATTAGCCACCACACCCTACTAATTTTTTTGTATTTTTAGTAGAAACAGGGTTCACCATATCGGCCAGGCTGGTGTCGAACTCTTGACTTTTTGATCTGCTCTCCTCAGTCTCTCAAAGTGCTGGGATTACTGGTGTAGGCCACCCTGCCTGGCAAGTCTGGGTAATTGATATAGGAAAGAGGTTTAATTAACTCACAGTTCTGGGTGGCTGGGGAGGCCCCACGAAACTTAGTCTGGTAGAAGGCAAAGGAGAAGCAGGCATCTTCTTTACAAGATGGCAGGATGAAGTGAGTGAAAGCAGGAGAAATGCCAGATGCTTATAAGATCATCAGAAATTCTGAGAACTCACTATGGCGAGAACAGCATGGGGGAAACTGCCTCCATGATCCAATTACCACCAACTCGCCCCACCCTTGACAAGTGGGGATTATGAAATTACAATTCTGATGTGAGATTTGGGTGGTGACACAGAGACAAACCATACTAGGGGACATTCCTACTGACTCCACATAAATTAAAAAAAAAAAAAAAAACCCTCAGGTAATAATATGAACACCTCCATGCACACAAGCAAGAAATCATTAAATTACTGGAAATACACAAACTCTCAAGATTGAACTAGGAAGAGATTGAATCCCTAAAGAGATCAATAATAAGCTCCAAAATTGAATCAGTAATAAAAAGTCTACTAACAGAAAAAGCCCAGGACCAGATGGATTCACAGCCAAATTCTACCAGATGCATAAGTAAAAGATGATATCAATAACATTGAAGCTATTCCAAAAATTGAAGAGGAAGGCCTCCTTCTTATCTTATTCTATGAGGCTGGCATCATCTTGATATCAAAATCTGGCAGAAACACAACAAAATTTCAGGCCAATAACCTTGGTGAACAGAGATGCAAAGATACTCAAAAAAATACTAGCTGAATCCAACAGCACATCAAAAAAAAACTAAACCACCACCCTCTAATAGGCTTTATCACTGGGAAGAATAAGATTTAAAGTTTAGAAAAATACACTAGTTTTCCAAAAGCCACACAAATAGCTAGGATTTGAAGCTAGGATTTTGAACTTCAATATCATGGATTTTTTCATTAACCGCTAGTAAATGAATTAGATTTATTAACTTCTGAAGCATCTTAAATGGTGATTGAACAGGCAAATGTCTTCTTCAGGAGCCTATGGGTCAAAACAATTCTATTTGAAAATGTATAAGTTGGTACTCTACACTCTCCTGCTTATACATACATATATTTTTTAAACTTTTATTATGAAAAACTTCTAGGTATTCTTAATTAATTATTCTTTAGTTATGGCCTTGTGATCACATTAAATCCACATCAAACACTGCTCTGCCCTTTCTTGATTTCTTAAACTTCAGAAAATAACACAAAATGGTATTTAATCATTCACAGAAGTAATGCCCCATTCATCAATCTATTAGGCGTAGCTAATAATGCTATTAGGATTGACTAAAAAGTAACTAAAGTTGGTATTTCTCTCTTCACATACAAAAAGTGAGCTTAGTAATAACTTTGTAGGCCTCATTTAGCAGACTGGCCAGAGAACAGGAAAAGGTTTATTCAAGAAATTTTACACAGTAATGGTGGAGGTGGCTAAACTAATGATCTTCTGTTCAGCTCTTGTATTTTATAGGCTATACTAGTTTCTCTTCTGTCATTCCAAATTATCTCAATACTTCACATGCATTAAGACAGACAATTTCTTTCCCATAGTTTTTTTTTTTTTTCCATAAAGCATAACTCTGTGCTATCAAATTCCTTTGATATGCTCTTTTCTTTGCACTTGTCATGAGTCCACCTAGCCTCTTTTTCTTCAGTTTGGAGCACTTAGAAAATGGTAAAATTAGTACATTTTGAGTGGTAATCTTCATACATTCTAAAGTGTCCAAGATGAGTAAAGAACAAAAGAACAAACAGAAAGCCTAAATGTCTTCTTTCCTTAGTAAAAATAGATTGCACTTTCTACCAGAAAAATAAAGTTATAGATTCCACAGTGGCATAAATAAATATGATACAACGTTGCACTTTCTTCAAAAGTTATACTTAAACAGGCACATAAGAAGTGACTCAATGTTAAGTGAAGTGTGGGTTGTAAGAGCCATGTGGCAAGTCTTCTAAGGGAAGCAATGGACTGCTTAACTCAGCAGAATTCCATGTGATGTCATTCTTCATCAAAAAAGTTCCTCTAAGGTTGACATATTCATCTGATAGTATATCCATCTAGAGTCAGAGCATAGCAAAAATACTATGCTTCTGAAATAAAACATGTTTGGTGGACTTCTAATCCATTTTCAATAACTAGAGATAAAAGACTTACATGAACCATGGATGTCAGATAAAAGAACTGTTGTTAAAAAAAAAGGCAAGTTTCAGAGTTCAGGATTAGAATTGGAAACATTTGAATTTAAGTGTCCATATCTTTACTTTTTTAAAAACTTTTTTTAAATTCAGCTCTGAAACAAAGATTTAATAATGTAATAACACTTACATCACGACATTCTTGTAATAGTGCAATGAGGTAATGCATGTAAAGACACACAGACCATACTAACCATTCGACAATCTACCTGTCTTTAAAGAACAATGTACCTTGTCATAACTAATCACTAAATTATCATGAAATTCTTATAAGGATACAATTATTTTTTCAGACAAAACAATTAAAAAATTCAGTGAGGAAGCTTGCTTAGTAACAGCTTAAGCTTATGACAATGAAGGAGTTAGGTTCTGCTTCTTCAGCTCTCAAATAACACTGGAATTTTTATTTCCTACAGTTGATTTAACAATGTCTCTAAACACACTTAATCCAATGAATTGGTGTTTCTTAATTATAAGAATGGACATGTTGTTCACCTTTGAGGATATATCTCTTCTTTAAAAAAGAAAAAGTGAATACCTGTCTTAAGGCTTTGTATATTAGAGTGGAGATTAGACAACAGACACGTGGAAAAAATTCTGTGTGGTACCGTAGTAATGTGCAAGACAAGTGAGATTAACTGTACAACTGTGGAAGACGGGAAATAACTCACGCAGCAGAAATTGCTGTTTGGGGTCCTGGACTAGTCACAGATACAGTGTTTAGACTTAATGGTGAACTGCTAAAGGAGAGACGATACAATCCATTCAGATGGATAACAAAGCAGGGCTGATTTGGAAGAAGACAATATCGATTTTTTTTCTGTGCATTTTGAGACTCTAGCTCATTCTTAGAAATACCTGCTTCAGTCAATAGGCATTTGGCTTTGCTTCACCGAGAATGAGGATTTGATATAATGATTTGAACCTCCATTAAAAAGGTGAGAGTAGAACCATAAAAATGTAAGAACAATGTAGAGAAAGGAAAGGTAGAGCCCTAAGAGAACGCACAATGCCAGACACACAGCAAATGATCGATATATGTTAATGAAATAAGTGAGGGACAGGACTACCTAATGTTACTACTACCGCGATATCAGCTACTAATCTTGCTTCCCCTACCGGTACTGCTAGTGCTTTCACTATTACCATGTTTCTATTACCTGTTTTTTCTTTTCACTTGAAAATGGAGAATCATTTTTTCTCTCTGAGCCTATATCCTTGTAGAAGAAAATTACCGAATTCAAGGCAGACCTAAGTGGCTTCGGATAATTTTCCAGACATGCCATTGGGCTGTTTTCTCCTCCCAAACATTAAGAAAAAAAATTGGATCAAATGATCTTTAGTCACTGGAGACTAACAATATTCACAAAAAGGTTTTGACGTGATATACAACAAAGATGATTGTAGCAGCATCTAGAATAACTTGAATAGAAATGGGAGCACATAGGGGAGCCTCTATTGATCATCAAGGGGAACTGAAGTAAACTAATAAGGCAAAGACAATGTGAATTAGTGTGTCAATCCATGGGCTGTGGGGCTTCCTTTCTGTGTTTGAATGTTGCTGTTTGAATGGTATGGGTTTGAATGCTGATGTTGCTGATTACAAGATCTCTAACCTTGGACAAGTCATTTGACCTCTCTTTGTGTGCCTCAGTTTCCTCAATTTAAAAATGTAAATAATGACTCATGAAAGTATATAAAAATTAAATGAGTTAATATATTTGGAAATGTGTTAGCTGATGTTCTTTATACATTACCTCATTTATCCTCAGAAGAACCCTATGAGATTCCCATTTTGCCCATCAAGACCTAGGCTTAGAGATGTAGTGCAGCTTGTTCAAACTTATTTCTTTAATAACCAAGAGGTAAGGACCAGGATTTGAAACTAGAGGCATATTTAAAGAACAAATATAGAAAAAATGATACCAACAAATGCTGACTATTTATCTCCCAAAAGACCACCAGGAAACCTTGTGGATTAAACAAAACTAAGTTTATTAGACTTGTGCAAAATGTAAAACTCCACTTTTCAGAGCCTTACTTTAGAGGTACTATATTTATAGGGCTTTAGAGCCTAGGCTGTATAATTTTTAAGGTGAATCTTGACAAACAGGAAATTGATTGGATAGAGTTTATGACCTAACACCCTTTGGGTTGATGATGGCAGTGAGGGAGGGTCATGAAATTATCAATGAGCAAGCTGTTAGCCATGATTAAGTGAGCCATTAGTTGGTCCATAATCTTATCTTCTAGGAACAGGTATTTCTTGGAGCAAAGAATTGGGATATTTTGCTTAATTTTAGCACATTCCTTCACACAGAGAAAAGGAATTATGTTGACTTCAGTTCTCTGAAAGCAGCAGCAAAAATAATAGGAGGAGACCAGCTAAAAGAGTGCCACTAAAGGTCATCTGAAAAGACCTATATTGATTTATAAATGTCCAGCAAGACCATGGACAAGATTGGACATAAAAATAAAGGTCTTGTGGCACCATTTCTTTTTTATTATAATATTTTATCTAGAAGCACAGGATATAAAAGTTACTTAATTTTTGCTTTAATTTAACAGTCTAACTCAAACTGAAACATGTAAAAATGAATGACTTACAAAAACCTTCAATTGTAGAATTTTGAAACCCAATTTAATACTAACTTCTAAACTACTAGTACAGTATATAAATGTCCGTGTTTTAAACAATCTGTCTTAATCTTATTATTTGATTCATCATTGCTGCCAACTTCTTACTCTTTTTCACATACAGTAAACTTACTGTCAGGAGTAACGTTGCTAAAGATATTTAAGTTTATATTGGAAATGCTTAAAAAACACCAATTAAAATTACTTCCTTTCGGAGAAACTTGGATAAATAACCCATTTGGAGACTGAATTAAAAATGTGCACTAATTACTCATGTCACTGAAGCACAAAGACTTATCTCCATGAATGCACAAATGGAGTAGGCCTGCATTGACATGGGCAACAGATGGGGGTGAAAGAATGAGATACAAGAGGGGGTATATGCTGGATTCAACTTTGTTACTAAAAGTTCTCCAGAGAAATTTGAAATTGATAGAAGAGCTTTGATATATATAAAACAATTAATGGTTTTTATTTATTTAGTGAGCTAGTGTTCATGCATGTGGTGTGTGTGTGTGTGTGTGTGTGTGTGTGATTGCATCATCTTTAAAATATTGCACGTTGAACACTTGGCTGAGAGGGAGGCAAAGATAAAGATCTCTAACAATTTCTCCCTTCTAGGAGCTTACCATCTAGTGGGATCTTTTAAATATGTGCACAAATAACATTTAGAGAAGGTAGCGTATGAAAAGCCCTGAATGAATTGCTCAGTTAGCAGTTTATCAGGAGTTCAAAAATCTAATCATAGGTAATTTCAGAAGTTTAGAAAATATTGGGTAGAATTTCTATTGATGATATTTCTATTTCTATATTGATGATATTTCTATTTCTATTTCTATTGATGATACTTTTTAATGTTGTACCCAGTACTTAAAATTTAATGCCGTCTATCCAGCAACCTACATGTAACAAATGTTATTAAATCTACTACTGTAAATCCTAGGAATATAATCATGAAATAAACAGTAGTTCATGAACTTTACTATCTGATGGAAAAAAAAATCAGAGATTAATCAATGAGCCACACTAAATAAATATGAAATTGTTACTGTAGAAGCTTCAATGAAGAAGAGATACACACAGTGCCAAGAGGTATTGTTTATTAACTTCATTTGGGAAGTCAAGGAAGGATATCACAAAGCAAGTGTTGAATGAAGCTAGGTGTGAAAAAAGAATAATAGAAATTAAGTCGGCTGGGGGAAGGTTGGAGAATGAAAGATGATTCAGGAAGAGGAAGGGAGTATGTTGAGTTTCACAGTCATAGGAAATTCAGAGTGATCTAATCACAGTAAGCACTATCCCTTGTACCCTCTACCCCCTACATACACACACACATACACACACACACACACACACACACACACACACAAATGTTAAGACAATGAAGGAGGAAATGCTTGTGGCTGAAACTCTTGGGTTTAATTTTTAACCTGAGTATTTTAAGTAGGGAATTATGTGATTGGATTTACATTTCACAAGGTCACCCCAGGTGTAGTTTAGATAATTGGAGAGTGCTGCGAAGGAAGGGTACCTGTTAGAAAACCATAGTATTTGCCCAGACAAAAGTAATCTGGACTGAAAGTGCTGGCCGTCAGAATGAAGGAACGTCAACTTCTTTAAGAGACGTTTGGGAGGAACTGGGAGAGATTTGTTAAGCTGGGGCAAGTGGAAAAAAAAAAAAAACATACATGATGGCGCCGAAGTTTCTGATTTGGCTAGCAATATCGGAGTTCAAACAGTAACTGCAGTAGGGGATTGGGTTTGGAGGAAGCTCATGAATTAATTCGAAAATACTGTTTTTTCAGGTATGTTTGAGACATTAGCTGGATGTTTAATGTAGACACAAATGCCTTGATTGTGAAGTTTCAAGATGGCAACAAAGCTTTAAAAGAGCATGGAATAAAAACTTTTGCAATTAGAAATAAATACTGATATCAAGTACAGCGAGGTTAGTTTTAATAGAAAGACATATATTCAAACTTATCTGTCTTAAAAGGAATTTAATAAACACAAATTAGTGACTATATCAAGTATAAAATATTGTGAAATTTAAATGGGAAATAGAGAAATAATTGCTTCAATAATGTAAAACCTATATAACTAGTTGTTTAAATTGATTAATTTTAGTTTTTAATCTCTTTTTGTGTTATTTTTATGTGCCTACATTTTATTCCCAATTACATTATATTCCCATGACATAGAAATCTCCATTTTGAATATAAAAGTTTGTTAAATACACAGGATGTTGAAAAATGTTAAGAAGCTAGGTATGTTGTAGCTTGTATATTTATTTTTCTTTAGTCTCTAAATGTCATACAGACATGCCTTTTAAAAATTATTTGGAAGAGTGACAAGTCACCTTTACACTTGCATATTGTATTTCATACTTGCCTTCTCAGCAGTATTCAGCTAATAAAGCTTTGTGATTCTGTTTGAAGGCTTGCTCCAGAATACTGATAGCATTCACTGTTATTCCTAGAGTAAAATATGATACACAAATGGCCTAACTACAAAAGACTAATCCACTCTGCTTTCTATGTATTTATAGACGAGGCGTTCTATTCAACTAATATTATGAGTAGATACAATACTTTTTCTAATTCATAACTTATGCACATAGTCTGATGAAATATGTCATCTACTTAAAAGCTACTGCACCTCAGGTGAATGCACAGTTGGTCCCACATGCAGATAGAGTGGATATTTACCTACCTGCTATTAGAGAAAATATTTGGAGACAGCATATATATTCTAGAATGTACGCCCTAAACATTCCTAACTTATTACTATATGTGTTTAAAATTCCACAGTAAGGTATTTAATTATTTGAGCAAAAACTTTAACAGTAGTAGCCTCTTGTTAAAGCCTGGACTTTTCTTTGTAAGTTATTTAGAGTCATTGAGCTATTATTAATCACAAACAATATAATCTAAAGCACAACCCTAGAATTTAGAGGTACAGGACCTAGGCAGAACAACACTGTGGGAGTTCAGAAAAGCCCTGGAGCATAGGAGAGAACCGAAAGAGGACTCATACGGTTTGGCTCTGTGTCCCAACACAAATCTCACTTGAATTATAATCCCATGGTTGGGGTACTGGCCAGGTGGGAAATAATTGAGTCTTGCAGGTGAGTGTGCCCCTTACTGTTCTCCTCATAGAGTTCTCATGAGATCTGCTGGTTTGATAAGTGGTGTGCCCCTCTTCCATCCCCCATCCTTTTTCTCTCCTGCCACCATGGGAAGACATGCCTTGCTTCCCCTTTGCTTTCCACCTTGATTGTAAATTTCCTGAGGCTCCCCCAGCCATGCAGAACTGTGAGTCAATTAAATCTCTTTTCTTCATAAATTACCCAGTCTCGGGTATGTTTTTATTGCAGTGTGAAAATGGACTAATACAAGGACCATCTTCAGAAAGGGAAAAGAACCTGATGAGAAATGTAAGAGGGCTTTAAAGGGAAAAACTGCTCACATAAATTTTCCAAAGAAGGATTGCATAAACCCAGTATAATCTGCTAACAAACATAGTGGAAGCTGTATATTGCATCAGAGTTTATGCTTTACATTTTCTTAAAAAATGCAACAAGACAGTTTAATTTTTTTTCCAGTTTAAAAATGTATAAGTCCATCTGATCCCAAAAAGACTTGAAGTGTGCAGTTGTATATCAGCTGTATATTCACATACTTTCTGAATATGAGAGGACCATGCAATCTTTTTATTCAGCCCTCTCATATATATGTGTGTGTGTATGTGTATATATATATATATATATATATATGTATATGTATATATATCTCCACATTTCCCTTCACCTTTCCAATATATATGGAGAAAGAGAGAGAGAGCTAGAGAGGGAGAAAAAGAGTGCGTACGCGTTTGTGATATTTTATTAGTTTTCTTGGAGATATACAAATCTTCAACTTAAAAAAATTGTCTTATTGTTCATGATAAACAAATTCAAGGTGTCTAAGTCTTTCTTTATGATTTTGATGCCTGTATTTGTCTTAGTGTGTTAATCATAAGTGATTACCTAAGTGCCAATGTTTACTTTTTAAAGTTGGGGAGACTATTTCTGTTTGGCCTTAGGTTAATATAGACAAGTTTCAAAATGACAGAAATTCTCCTGCACCCACTGTTGAACTCAAATTATGTTGTCAGTTATGAAGGCCAAAATTATATGTACAATTGCAAGCAATTTTCATAAAAAAGATTATGATTTCTGAAATTATTTAATAAATGGAGGCTCTTATTTTACTTCACAATAATGATAGACAGTGCTTTGTTTCCGGTACTATCAAGGAAAGGATTGAGGTACAATTAACATGCAAATGTGCACCAAGTGAAGATGAAACGTGGTCAAGACAATTTGTATAAATAACAGTTTTACAGTAGTTGAACTAGATAAGAGCAGTGGATTGTTTAAATTATAACCCAACACACCATAGTCAGAGGCATTGAAACGGTATTGATTAAGAAAACACAATATTGAGCTTGGCTTCTGTACTTGAGAGTTTTGGTAAGTGATTTCATCCTTTGCTATGTCAGTTTCCTCAATCACAAATTGGGGAAATATATACATTCTACATAGAATTGCTATGAATGCTAAATGTGTTAATATGTGGTTAAACAGTGTCTGGAAGATCATAAGCACCGAATAATGGCTAGACATTATTATTACTAGTAGTAAAAACCAGTGCATTCAAAATGCTATGCACCAAAAGAGTTCCCACAAAATACCTATGTTGTGGGTATTAATTAATCTTAGGCTGATTGATGTTTAAAAATTACTTCTTTGAAATCTATTGCAGCTCCAAATTTATGTTTCTCATTAAGTAGTTTGCTGTATAACTCGAGGTCAAAAATTATGATGATGAGCACTTTACTACCTCAGGAGAACACCAGTGAAATTTGTAGGCATCTTTATTTCATTTACTGAGCGAAAAACTGTGTTTCTACACTTTATATCCACTCAGTCCAAAGTGAAACTGGTTTTTTTCTTTTAAAATTTTTAATTTTTTTAAATAGAGACAGAGTTTCTATCACTATGTTGCCCAAGCTGGTCTCAAACTCCTGGGCTCAAATGATTCACCTGCCTTGGCCTCCCAAAGTGCTGGGATTATAGGCATGAGCCACCACACCCAGGCAGAAGTGAAAATTTACAATAATGGTGGCAAATAGAGCACTAACTGACTTGAAGACAGTGTGACAGTTTGTATTCAAAATATTTATTCTAGGTGTTAATTAGAAAGTATCATTTTGTAATATATATATTATATATGTAAAATAAAGCCATCGAATTAGAAGAACAAAACCATCATTTCTAAAAGTCAAGTGGCATTTAGAGTCATTCATATTGTGTGATGAGGAAAGGAGCTTGTTCTTGGTCTTAATAAAATAAGAGCAGCTAACGCTGATGAATGCTTTTTTTTGAATTCAATTTGGTATAGGTCATAACTTGTTTTTATAAATATAAAAGAATGTAAATAAGTTATCTTTTAACCTATACTAAATACGTATTATACTGTTTAGGAGATTTATTCAAAATAAATGTGTGATGTTTACTAATTAATGTCAGCAAGAGATTTCTTTTATCTTAAAAGACTTCTGAATTACTCCTGAAAACACCATTTTATCCTCCAAGATATGAAACTAAAAAGGTGTACAGAGAAAATTAATTTATGTGGTATCAGTAACATGTTTTGAGTATCTCAGAGGAAATTTTTAATTTATAATAGCATTTTATGTTATTGGCGTCACTATTGGTGGTTTAATTTTAAAAATTTAAGTGTTTCTTTATATTCAAAATACCATGAAATTAGATGAATTTAAAACTTAGTGTATTTATTTTAGGAACAATTGAATTCTCAGGACAATAGCTATATCTCTACATATTATTTACATATTTATATCAATTTTCTATTTTATTATCTTTTATTTTAATAAGTATTTTTCTACAAAAATTAGGTGGGTGTGGTGGCATGTGCCTGTAATCCCAGCTACTTGGGAAGCTGAGGCAGGAGAATTGCTTGAACCAGGGAGTCGGAGGTTACAGTGAGACAAGATCACACCATTGCACTCTAGCCTGGCAACAGAGCAAGACTCCATATCAAAAAAAAAAAAAGTATTTTTCATGTTTACTAGAAACTATTAATTATCTTTGCATTGTTGTTCTTATATTTTAATGAGACAATTTCAATATTGTCCCTAAAATATAAATTCATATTGTTTATTGTATTTATAAAATTGTATATTAATCAAGTCAGTAAAAAAAATAATTATTATTGGTATTCAATTAATGAGCTATTTATTTAAGCACAAATAAAAATTGTGTGCCTTTCAGCAGGGGCAATTTCATAGTATCAGTTCTCTCCCCCATCCATTTGTATAATTTCTGTCATCCCAAGGTAGAATAACTTGAAAGAATGACCTCCATTATCTGAAATGTCAACCACTCTGAACGTTGTATGTTTCCCACCTTCTACAGCTATGACTCTTGATTCTTTGCAGCTCTTACAGGCCTCTAGACTATTTTGTAAATTCAGGTTTGAATGTTTATAAATGAGATAGCAAATCAAAATATTCTATGACAGCATAATCTTTGGACCTATAGTAAGATGGACCATTGATCTTAAAATTATTCTCATTCCTGTTTGTACTTTCCTGAAAAAGTTATCTGAATTACACTATCAAGTACTGTATTACAATAAGGTTTGTTTCTCCTTATTGTAAATGGACCAAAAAAAGGACCTCAGGGATTATAAATAAAATTTTTTAAGTGAAAAATTCAAAATATTTGATTTTTACTTTTTAAAAAACACAGCATATAATTTGGATTATATTTCAAGGTATGGCATAATAACAGATGTTACTATTTGCTCTGACTAAGCATATATAACTTAGTGATAGAATCACTGAAAAAAAGATGATTGCAAAAGCTAGCCAAAATTAAAAAAATATATCACATTTCTTGAGTAATTGAGGTTTTTGTGAGTTTATTATGATCCTTAAACTTGGAAAGCCAAGATTAAACCAAGTTTTAGAACTCTTCGCATGGTACTTTCTCAAATACATTAAATATGACTTTGCTTGATACTATTTTCTCAGTCATAATATACTAACCCCTTTGAAAGTATGAATGTTGCCATCTTTGCCTCCTAAAAATTATGTTTATTTGAGACCCAAATAAGCAATATTGTATTGAAAAAGCTGGCACATATGACTCTCAGCAGGGTATGAGGTATACATACATATAATTGACATATATTATCCTATTATATGATACATGTCAATATGATATATTAGTCATATATTATATATGTCTTATTAGTCATACCAGAGATATATATATATACTATATATGTATATAATGTATATAATATCCTATTATATGTATATATATAATGTGTGCATATATATCTAATTATATGTATATATTATGTGTATATATATAATGTATATATTATATCCTACAATATGTGTGTATATATATGTATATAATATCCTATATAATGTATACAATATCCTACTATATGATACATATGCCAATATGATATATAAGTCATATATATCATATATGTCTTATTAGTTATACGACATACATGTACAATCTTAAAATACACCCCCCTCCTCTATTGGTTCAATGTAATTCTAACACCTGATGAATTTGCCACAATCTTACCAAATTGATACTTTGGATTTTTAGAAATTTTGTGGTTTCTTATACTCAGAAAAATAAATAATGATGGTGGTATTCCAACACGGTGGTAATATTCCAACATTTTAGAAATCTTGATCTTCTCTGCATAATACGTTTGCCTCTGGGAAGGAAATTTTACACTGTGGAGAGTCTAGACAGTTCTTCGATTTCTATAAATAGTTGTACTTACTGGGATGCATGAAACCACAAGGGCATTCTCTTTACACAATGTCCTCCATATATTGTAGTCCTAGGATTCTGGTTCTTTCTATCAAAGTAAAAAGTTATTTTTAACACAAGAAACATTTGATTTGCCTCTGTATCTCTAGTGACTCTAGCACAGAGAAACAAAGTTTATTATTACAGTACAGAGTGAAAAGTAACCTTAAAAGTTCAAGTAAGTTAGACATCTTTCTATTGATTACAACACTACTGAGAGGAGGATGGGGCAGATAAAAGCCAGAAAATTGGAATTAGTTTAAAATTATCTCTCTAAGGAATGAGCCCTTTGGAAAAAGCAGTACCTACTTTGCTACTTGTAACTTCCAAAGTTACAAGTTGCATTTTAATAACCTTCGAGCACAGAACTGAGAAAGTACTATATATATATATATATATATATATATATATATATATGTTTAGAAAGAAAACATAATTATAATGTTATTTAAATACTTCTTTTGACATAATTAGTAGGTTTTCTAAGGAAAATTGCAAGAAATACCTTGCAGTTGCCATGGGAGCAGAGTCAATATGTTTTGAATGCAGTGGCCTGAACTTTATACTGAAAAAGAAAGAAAATCTGTGTTTCTATTGTGCTTCAGGAACAGTGCTGTGCATGCAGCTTTCCGTGATTATACACACATGGTAGCCACATTTTGGTGTAGAGCTTCTGAAATGTGGCTCCTGTGACTAGGGAACAGAGTTTTTAATTTTATTTCAACTTATTTAAATTTAAGAGTAAATACAAGTGGGCAGTAGCTACCCTATTTCAACAGTGTAGCTATGGAATTTAACATGTATTAAACTGGTGAGCTTTTATTCCTATGATCTCAAAATTGTAAAGATTGTAGGTAATAGATCTATCTATTTGGATAGAGCTATTTTAAAAATAACAACAACTCTAATTATCTGATATACATTTGAACTGGTAAAATATTATGCTGGTGTCTAATCACAGTTTGTAATAACAAGGGAGGTGAGGATGATGCCTCAGTGGCAACATAATTCTTAGTTACATAAGTCTAAAGTAAGTCAGTGCTTCTCAAACGTGAGAGTACGTAAGAACCAGATGAAGAACTTGTTAAAGCCCAGAGATTCTTATTTGGTAAGACCAGGATGGGACCCAAACATTTTCATTTCCAGCAAGCTCCACGTGATTCCTGTTGTGGTGATTCATAGACCAAGGTTTTAATAGTACTTACTGGTTACTCAGTGCATTTATCCTCAGTGTAGATCCTGGACTAGTACCTTCACCAGAATTACTTGGAAACTTGTCAGAAATGCAAATTATTAATGTTAGGACTTACCCCAGATATATTAAATCAGAAACTCTAGGGCTAAGCATAATGTTTTCACAAGCCTTCCAGATGAATATGATGCATGCTAAAGTTTGATAATCACACTGACTTGGTGGATTGAGATGTTTTAAGAAGCAAGAAAACATGACTAATTACAAATTAGTATAGTCGGGACAGATAAGGTTACATTTCTTATGTTGATTCTAATAAAAATCAATCCATTGCTTGACATTGATTTATTAAGATTATAACATATTAGCAAAATGTAGAATTTTAATAGAAAAATCATGTTAAAATAATGATTTTATGAAATCATTAATTTCATAAAATGATTATAATACGAAATATGCACTATAAACTATGAAGTAAACAATTTTAATATGCATTGCCTTGTGATGTGTTAACATAATGAGTCTAACATCATAACAGATGGTAGACTTGAGATTCTTTTCCAGGAAATTTCAATAGAATCAACTTAATTCTATCTTCTTTCTGTATTGTCAATATTGAAACATTTGCATCAGGAGAAACCGTAAATCTCAGAAAGATATACTTTTACTGCAGAGATAGGTGATGCTCTACACCCAATATCCTGTTTTCGAAGAATTTATGGTAAAATAAAAAATACATTTGTTCTTCATCCCTAATACAAAGCTCCTAAGAGGCTTATAATTTGCTAAGTGATAAGGGTGATAAGAACATCTTTTGTTCTAAAAAGGCAAACAATGGCAGGTCCCTAGAGAGCTTCAGGCTAAGAGCTGTTTGCCAGAAAGACCAAACCTTAATTAGAAGATTGGAATTTTTAGCCATTCCTCCCAACCTCTGGGAAGGGTGGAGGGTACTGGGAATGAGTTAATTACCAATGTCCGCAATTATACCTACATAATGAAGCAGTAAAAAAACAAACAAACAAAACAAAATAAACTAAAAATCCCTCTATTTAAAAGAGTTTGGGAGCTTCTAAGTTAGTGAACACATCCACATGCTGGGAGGGTAGTGAACTCAATCTTCATAGAAAAAAGAATCCTGAGCTTGGCACCCTTTCAAATCTTATCCTACGTATCTCTTCATGGCTGTTCATTCACATCCTTTATAATAAACTATAATGGTAAGTATAGCATTTTCCTATACAGTGTGATGAACCCTAGCAAATTATCTAACCTGACAGGCGGGTTTTGAGAACTTTCAACTTTGTTGCCAAGTGGGACAGAAGTCTATATAACCTGGGGATAGGGGGCTGATACTTGTGACTGGTGTCTGAAGTGAAGGCAGCCTAGTGGGACTGTGCACTTAAATGTGTGGAGTCTGATGCTAACCCTGGGTATTTAATGTCAGAATGAAATTGAATTGTAGGACATTTGGATGGTGTTGGAGAACAAGAGAATTGGTTTGTGTGGGAGAAAACTTCTCAGGACTGTTGAACAAACATGAACCAGCATTTAGTGACTTGGCAAATTGTTAGCCTATTTATATTATCAATGAAAATAAGAAATTTAGGTGATTATTAGGAAAGCATGCTGTGGGAGACAAGTTCACCACAGGGTGTAGCTGTTCAATTTTCTTGCTGAAAAAATTAGGCATATGAACCAAGGATATATTTAATCATTTCAGTGGAAGTGAGGACTACATGTGCGATTTTCTAGGAGCAAATGGAGGACCTTCTTAACTAATGGTGTGAATTTCTGTGACATACAAAGAAGCTCCATAAGGTTTCTGAAAGTGTTATATCATCAGAAACAGTCAGTTTGGAATGAAAGAGAAACAGGGCAAAATGAAGGAAGACTATGAGACTTGGGGGATTCTACAGGCAGGAAAAAAAAATGTTGGAGCTTCTCACAAGCAAACATGCTATCTTTCAAGAAAGAGGAAGAATTACTCCAACAGCAGAACTTTGGGCCTAGAGGATACAGCTTTAGCTAAAGAGATAAAGGCTGGCACACCCCTGAGCCTGGTTGGCAGAGCCAGAGACCTAGATAATAGAGCCTCAAGTGAGAGGAGATGATTCTTAGGCCTGGAAACCTAATGAAATTTTCCCTGCTGGATTTCTTGCTTGGGATCAGTAACCTCTTTATTACTCCATGTTCTATTTTAAAAATGAAAATAGCTGAGACTGTTATGTTAATCCTGTTGTACCATTTTGGAAGAAGATAAATAAGACTTTTAGAAGTACATATCTTTTCTCATTTCATAGGTCCACAAAGATAGTAGAAAAATTTTGCATGAGGAGGGATCATGTACAAAGTCTTATCCATACCTGATTTAGATGAATTATATGATGAGATTTGGTACCTTTCAACTAATAATATTTAGATGAGATTTTAGGCATAGCATTGATTCTTTAAATGGGGCTGAGTATTTGGGGGGAGTGAGGTTGGGGTGAATGTGGGACAGATGTGAATTTTGAGTGACAGAGGGCATATGGTAGTCTAGATGGTGTCTTCCAAAATGAGATTCCTACCTTATTTTGTAAATGATGTTTGCATGTGGGGTAATTAAGTTACAGGTCTTGAGAGGAGAAGCTTATCCTGATTTCTGCAGTCAGATCCTAAATGTAATCATGTGTATCTTTATAAGATAGAGAGAGATTAGATTGGAAACACAGAACAAAATAAATACAGAGAAGAGGAGGAGGTCATATGACTACGGAAGCAGAGATTGGAGTGATGTGGTCATAATCCAAGGACACCTGGAGCCACGAGGAGCTGGAAAAGGCTAGAAAAGCATTCTCCCTCCAGGGGTTTTACAGGGAGTACAGAGGTGCCTACATTTTGATTTCAGACTTCTAAGTCTACCAAATGTTGAGAGAATAAATTTACGTTGTTTTAAGCTACCCAGTTTATGTTAAGTAACACAAAGAAAATAATACGTTTAACTACTAAACAACTAATTCTAATTGTACCTCTCCAGAGAAAGTTGGCATACAGAGAACTAACTGGAAGATTCCTTATGTTTGCCTTTTCCTCTCTATTTATCAGTGCCATTTATCCTCTTTTGCAGCTTATCAGGTGGTAATAGAGGTAATGCTAATAAGTGTAGAAGATCTTGTGAACATAGCTAGGTATACCCTGCTAAGTTGAGAATATCAATAAAAATGTTGAGAGTATAATAGGATTTGAACTCATATTTACATAAAAATGCTCTTAAATTGAAAGCCTAATAGCAAAAATAACTGCCATGATCTTTAAAAAGTTAAAAGTGTCATTATGTCTCTTTGATTCACGTTTTTCAAGTTATTTTTGTAACCACAATTAATAAGTCAATCTTAATATGTATATTCAGTTGCAAATAGATTCTAAAATTGAATTGCTGACAATTTTAAGGCAACATAGTACATACAACAGTACATGTTTTCTAAGTAGGGCATATAGAAACAATGAAAGTTGCAGGGCCAAAACAATGATTCTCAAATAGGTTTAAAGTGATAGAGAAAATAATAGAGTTACCTGTTCTTTTTAACCTGCTTATGCCCTCTGGGGATCTCACAGACCCCCTTCAGGAAAACATAGTATTCATCTTGAAAATTAGTGTCACTATGAGCATTTTACTAAAAAGATTTTATAATTTTCTTCAGGCATATTGCAGTAGAAATCAAGTATTAGCTAGGATTTAGGGTTCTCTTTATAAGTCAACAACATGTATGTAAAATGTATAAAAAATTATTCATATTTATTTCTATAATATGTGCCTTTACACACACACACACACACACAGACACTCACACTCTTCATATAAAATTTGCCATTCCTAGATTTTACAAGACCAGTACTAAAGAAGACTGCTTATTTCTTCATTAGCAATTTGCCTGCATTTTTGAAGATGGGTGCATCAGTAATATAAGACTATGACTTCATTGTTACAACAGTTAACTTTACTATTGTTCAGATATAGATTCAGGGTTTTCAACCAGCACTTCACAGAATCCTTAGGTATTGTGAAATGCCATTAGGTGTTCTGAGATATCTTAGGACTAAAAGGAAATAATTTTGAACTGTGTGGTGCACAATGATAGAGTTCAGGGTGATAGACAACACCTTTAGCAATTCTATTAGCGTCTTTCAGTTCTATATAGCAGTGTATGATAGGACACCACAATGATTTGGTTGAGTCTTTTGTGTATATTCTCAGATTTTGACATCAGATAGGGGTCAGCTAAGGAGGTGGGAGAGCATTAAAAATTGGCGAGTGCTTGTATTAATCCATTATCATGCTGCTATGAAGAAATACCTGCAACTGTGTAATTCATAAAGAAAAGTGGTTTAATAGACTCACAATTCAGCATGGCTGGAGGGGCCTGAGGAAACTTACAGTCATGGTGGAAGGGGAAGCAAACATATCCTTCATCATGTGGCAGCAGCAAGGAGAAGTGCCAAGCAAATGGGGAAAAGCCCTTTATAAAACTATTAGATCTCATGATCACTCACTGTTATGAGAACAGCAAGGAGGTACCCAACAACCACGATTCAATTACCTTCCACGGGCTCTGTCCCACATGACATGTAAGGATTATAGGAAATAGAATTCAATATTAGATTTAGGTGGGGACACAGTCAAAATATATCAGTGCTCTATTGAGAAAGAGGAGGACAGTAAGCTGACAATGTCAACCTCTCTGTATTTTTACCTCTTTGAGACTTCTCTTAAACACCACCTAATAATTACAGGAAAGTGCTGAAAATGTTTTATCTAAAAGCAAAATTCATATGCTTCATGAATCAGAAGTCCTCTTGATACTTTGCTATTATTGTAAGTGCTGCAAAATATGAATAGTGTAGTTGAAAGAATGGTTAAGTTTTATCTTTTTTGGTTACTTTATTTTTTAATTATTTATCATCCACTTTATGTTATTCATATCTCTGTTTACAAACATTATTGCATGTCCATAATGGTGTTTTCTTTTTTAAAAAAAATATATTTTATTGCACTTTAGGTTCTGGAGTACATGTGGAAAACATGCAGGATTATTGCATAGGTACATACATGGCAATGTGGTTTGCTGCCTCCCTCCCCCTGTCACCTATATCTGGCATTTCTCCCCATGTTATCCAACCCCAACTTCTTACCCCGCTCTGTCCCTCCCTATTCCCCAACAACAGACCTCAGTGTGTGATGCTCACCTACCTGTGTCCATGTGTTCTCATTGTTCAACAACTGTCTATGAGTGAGAATATGAGGTGTTTGTTTTTCTGTTCGTGTATTAGTTTGCTGAGAATAATGCTTTCCAGATTCATCCATGTCACTACAAAAGACACAAACTCATAGTTTTTTATGGCTCCATAGTATTCCATGGTGTATATGTGCCACATTTTCCTTGTCCAGGCTATCATCGATGGGCATTTGGATTGGTTCCAGATCTTTGCTATTGTAAACAGTTCTGCAATGAACATACATGTGCATGTGTCTTTATAATAGAATGATTTATAATCCTTTGGACATATACCCAGGACTGGGATTGTGGTCAAATGGAATTTCTATTTCTAGGTCCTTGAGGAATAGCCACACTGTCTTCCACAATGGTTGAACTAATTTACACTCCCACCAACAGTGTAAAAGTGTTCCTATTTCTCCACATGCTCTCCAGCATCTGTTGTCTCCAGATTTTTTAATGATCACCATTCTAAATGGCATGAGATGGTATCTCATTGTGGTTTTCATTTGCATTTCTCTAATGACTAGTGATGATGAGCATTTTAACATATGTTTGTTGGGCTCATAAATGTCTTCTTTTGAAAAGTGTCTGTTCATGTCCTTCACCCACTTTTGAATGGGTTTGTTTGTTTTTTTCTTGTAAATCTGTTTTAGTTCTTTGTAGATTCTGGATATTAGCTCATGGTCAGATGGGTAGATTGCAAAAATTTTCTCCCTTCTGTTGCTTGCCAGTACACTCTAATGATAGTTTCTTTTGCTGTGCAGAAGTTCTTTAGTTTAATTAGATCCCATTTGTCTATTTTGGCTTTGTTGCCATTGATTTTGGTGTTTTAGTCATGAAGTCCTTGCCCATGCTCATGTCCTGAATTGTATTTCCTAAGTTTTCTTCTAGAGTTTTTATGGTGTTAGGTCTTATGCTTAAATTTGTAATCCATCTGAAGTTAATTTTTGTATAAGGTATAAGGAAGAGATCTAGTTTCAACTTTCTGCTTATGGATAGCCAGTTTTCCCAACACCATTTATTAAATAAGGAATTCTTTCCCTATTGCTTGTTTTTGTCAATTTTGTCAAAGATTAGATGGTTGTAGATGTGTGGTGTTATTTCTGAGGCCTCTGTTGTGTTCCATTGATCTATATCTCTGTTTTGGTACCAGTATCATGCTGTTTTGATTACTGTAACCTTGTGGTATAGTTTGAAGTCAGGTAGCGTGATGCCTCCAGTTTTGTTTTTTAGTTTTGTTTTCGATATAAGGGCTCTTTTTTTTTCCATATGAAACTTAAGGTTTTTTTTTTGTTTGTTTGTTTGTTTGTTTTTTCCAATTCTGTGAAGAAAGTCAATGGTAGCTTGATGGAAATAGCACTGAATCTATAAATTACTTTGGGCACTATAGCCATTATCACAATTTTTATTCTTCCTAACCATGAGCATGGAACTTTTTCCCATCTGTTTGTGTCCTCTCTTATTTCCTTGAGCAGTGGTCTGTAGTTCTCCTTGAAGACGTCCTTCACATCCCTTGTTAGGTATTTTGTTATCTTTGTAGCAATTGTAAATGGAGGTTCACTCATTATTTGGCTCTCTGTTTGTCTGTTTTTGGTGTATAGAAATGCTTGTGATTTCTGCACATTGCTTTTTTATCCTGAGACTTTGCTGAAGTTGCTTATCAGTTTAAGGAGATTTTGAGTTGAGAGGATGGGGTCTTCTGAATATACAATCATGTCATCTGCAAATAGAGATAATTTGACTTCATCTTTTCCTAATTGAATACCCTTTATTTCTTTTCCTTGCCTGATTGCCCTGGTCAGAACTTCCAATACTATGCTGAATAGGAGTGGTGAGAGAGGGCATCCTTGTCTTGTGCCAGTTTTCAAAGGGAATGCTTCCAGTTTTTGACCGTTCAGTATGATATTGGCTATGGGTTTGTCATAAATTGCTCTTATTATTTTGAGATACGTTCCATCAATACCTAGTTCATCGAGAGTTTTTATCATAAATGGCTGTTGAATTCTGTTAACAGACAAATAGTCTCTCAGATCATAGAGCAATCAAATTAGAACTCAGGATTAAGAAACTCACTCAAAACCACACAGCTACATGGAAACTCAACAACCTGCTCCTGAATGACTACTGGATAATAATGAAATGAAGGCGGAAATAAAGATCTTCTTTTTAAACAATCAGAACAAAGACACAATGTACCAGAATCTCTGGGACACATTTTAAGCAGTGTCCAGAGGGAAATTTATAGCACTAAATACCTACAAGAGAAATAAGAAAAGATCCAAAACTTACACCCTAATGTCATGATTAAAAGAACTAGAGGATCAAGATCAACCAAATTCAAAAGCTAGCAGAAGGCAAGAAATAACTGAGATCAGAACAGAACTGAAGGAGATAGGGGCACAAAATACCCTTCAAAAATTAATGAATCCTGGAGCTGGTTTTTTGAAAAGAGTAACAAAATAGACCACTAGCCAGACTAATAAGGAAGAAGAGAGAGGAGAATGAAATAGACACAATAAGAAATGATAAAGGGGATATCACCAACAATCCCACAGAAATACAAACTACCATCAGAGAATACTATAAACACCTCTATGCAAATAAACCAGTAAATCTAGAAGAAACTGACGAATTCCTGAACACTTACACCCCCTCCCAAGACTAAACCAGGAAGAACTTGAATCCCTGAATAGACCAATAACAAGTTCTGAAATTGAGGCAGAAATTAATAGCCTACCAACCAAAAAAGTTTAGGACCAGATGGGTTCACAGCCAAATTCTACCAGAGGCACACAGAGGAGCTGGTACCATTCTTCTGAAACTACTCTAAACAGTAGAAAAAGAAGGAACCCTCAGTAACTCATTTTATGATATCAACATCATCCCAATACCAAAACCTGGCAGAGACACAACTAAGAAAGAAAATTTCAGGCCAATATCCATGATGAACATTGATGCAAAAATCCTCAATAAAGTACTGGTAAACGGAATTCAGTAGCACATCAAAAAGCTTATCCACCATGATCAAGTTGGCTTCATCCCTGGGATGCAAGGCTGGTTCCACATATGCAAACCTATAAATGTAATCCATCACATAAACAGAAACAAAGAGAAAAATCACATGATTATCTCAACATTTATTTATTCTTAGAGAAATACTGTTGTCAAAAATACTTAAAGAGGAAATGAAAACTGAAGTGTCTGGATAATGCCACAAAATGCTTTACTTTATTAAATAATGATCTGTTTACTTGAAAAAAAATTTTAAATACATAAAAACTGGGACAAAGAGCACAGACATCTTTTAAAACATAAACAACTTTGGATTCCTCAGAAAAAAAATTGGAAGTGAAAGGTGAATTTCAGTGGTACATTTAAGGAAATATTAAACCAAATTTTGTTGAATTATTTGAAAATGCTATAAGGTCACCCAAACTAACCTAATTATCAGGCATTGTTTTTTCACTTGAACTGCTGAATAAGTCTCTGCCAAGTTCTATAGGGACAAGATTGTTATGTGCAAATGAAAACTAAATCTTTGAAAAATCATGTTGGAGGAGAAAATCGTTATAGGTTTCTACTTTTGTTTGGGCTTGAAAATGAAGAATATCAGTAAATCTCATGTCAATCCCTCATTAATTAAAGGTGATATTTATTACTGGCCAGAATAAAATTTCTTTAGGAAAAATTAAATAATACAAGAGCCTCTACTAATATTATAATCTTCTTAATAATATTAAAAGTCAATTATATCAATGTCTAGTTCTATTTGAGCTACAATAAAAAATACCACAGATTGGGTGGATTATGAGCAACAGAAATGTATTTCTTACATTTCTGGAGGATTATACATACAAAATTAAGGCCCTGGCAGATTCGGTGTCTGATGAGGGCCTGTTTCTCATAGATGTTGTCTTCTCACTGAGTCTTTATATGGTGGAAGGTGTAAAGTAGATGTCTTGGGCTTCTTTTATAAGGGCACTCATCTTATTCATGAGTGCTCCAACCTCATGACATAATCATCCCCTAATGACCCCAACTACTAATATTATTGATGATTAAGTTTTAACAGAAATTTTGGAAGAACACAAACATTGAGATCATACCAATCAAATAGCACAATACAGCTATTGAAAACCTAGGGAAAAAAAAAAAAAGAAAATAGAAGCAGATCATAAAGAAAACAGATTTTAAAAATGTTAATTCATATAGTCAATAATACAGAAAGATAGAGGCTGAAATCTCCCCAAGAGAATTAAACAAATACTCTAAAATTGAAAAAAATAAATAAATGAAGAAAAATTCAGTGAACGTTAATAGCACACTAGAAAGAGCAGAAAAAAGAATTACTGAAGTGAAGGATAGTTAAGTAGAAAATATCAAACGGAAGTTTACAGAGAAAAAAATAATTGAAAATGTAGAAAAAATTATAAGAGCTAGAAGGCATATGGATGAAAGTGTAATATTCAGGCATATTGGCGTTCCAGAAATAAAGAACAAGAGAATGGGATAATCTCAAAAACAGAGAGATAAATTTTTTGATAAGAATTGATTTCAGGCATATATTAAAAAAAAGAGACCATTGTAAGTGTGACTTAATCCACAAATTCAAAATAGGTTCAGCATTTGTATTAGTTTGTTTTCACACTCCTGCAAAGAAATACCTGAGACATGGTAATTTATAAACAAAGGAGATTTAATTGACTCCCAGTTCTGCATGGCTGGAGAGGCCTCAGAAAACTGACTATCACAGTGGAAGGGGAAGGAGAAGGAAGTACCTTCTTCAGGGTGGCAGAAAAATGTGTGACAACAGGAAAAACTGCCTTTTATAAAATCATCAGATCTTGTTAAGAATTCACTATCAACAGCATGAAGGAAACCGCCCTCATTATCCAATCACTTCCCACCAAGTTTCTCCCTTGAGATTTAGGGATTATGGGAATTATAATTCCAGATGAGATTTAGATGGGAACACAGAGCTTAACTATATAAGCATTTAAAAATGCATCAATGTAATTCAATACATTAACATAGTATAGAAGGAAAATAATATGATTATACTAGTAAATGCAAAAAAAATTGGTAAAATCCACAAACTATAATTTAAAAAAATAATAAGTGGACTAAAAATAGAAGATAATGAACTTATTATGATTTGAGCATCTACCAAAATCTTACAGCTAACATTCTATTTAATGGCGATATATTGTAAAATTTCCCTGTGAATCCAGGAAGAAGAGAGAGAAGATATCTAACACCCTTTCTATTCAATATCTTATTAGAGAGAGTTTACTGATGAAAGAAAAATAAATAAATGGCATAAGTATTGCAAAGGAAGAAATAACAGTATAATTATTCACAGAAAATTTTAGTATATAGGAAATTAAAAAGAATATTAGAAAGAGACCATTAGATTCAATATATGATTTTAGAAAGGTCAATGTTTTAAATGTTGGCATAAAAATTTTTTTCTTACAAACAATAAGAAACACAATTTTTCAAAGATTATTGATCAAAAAATGAAACTATAAAGCTTGCTTAAGACTTCTACAACAAAGAATTAAATAAATTAAGACAGATTAATTAATGGAGAAGACTCTTTTGTAGGATTGTCACTTCTTCTGAAAGAATACTATAGATTCAATGCAATCTCAATAAATATATCAGCACTGTGTAATTGATGAGCTTATCTCAACTCATGTCAAAATAAGAGAACCAAGAATAAGGACAATTTTGAGGAAAAAAACATTGTTGGAAGATATGATTGTCAATTGTCATACAGATTTTTAGTAAAGTCTCACTTTTTCAACAGTTGTATTAAATCAAGTATAAATAGACTAATAGGATAGAATAAATAGCACATAAACTGACTTGAATGAGACAAAGATGTCTCTGCAATACAGTAGGGGAAAATGCTGAGTAACTGTATATCTGCATATGAAAACAAGCCTATCTACATCACATTGTACACAAAATCAATTTCAGGCAGGTTGATATCTATTTGACTATGAAATACATAATGTTTCTAGAAAAAATATAATATCTATCACTTTGGGGGTATACAGATAAACTAGCTACAAAATGTACTAACGATAAAAAAGATTGGTAATTGAACTCCATTAAAATTAGAAATTTGGTTTATCAAAAGAAATATTAAAAGGGAGAAAATGCAAGTTGCAAAGTGAGAAAAGATTTATTTATATCCAACAAATAACTTATATATGGAATAAACAAAGAATTCATAAATAAGTGAAAAAGAAAACACAAATTTCATAACATGTGTAAAAGTTGAACTGGTCCTTACAAAGAGTAATCAAATTACCCATAAATCAATGTAAAGAATTTCAACATCAATAGTTATGAGGTAAATAAAAGCTAAAGCCTAAAATGAATATCATACCATCACCACAACAGTGACAATAATTAATAATAATAATAAAAGATTATTTTAAGTGTTGATGAGGACATGGAGCAAATAGAAAGTTCATTCACTGTTGGTTAGAATATAAACTGGTACAACTGCTTTAGAAAACAGTTTTACAATATTTACATAAATTAAGCTTATAAATACTTAATGAGTTATTTAATGTAGACCAAGATTATTCCTGGCAAAATCTTCAAACAACACAAATGTCCATTAATAGAATGACAAACTCTATGGTGTTATATGAAGCATGGACATCTCACAGTCACAATGGTGAGTGAAAGAAGCAAGACTCAAAATAATCTGTAACATTTTTATATCATTTATACAAAACTCAATCGCAGGAAAAAAAAAAAAAGATGATGAGAAAAATCAAAGTAACCACTTCCTTTGAGATGCCATAATAACTGGGCAGGGATGAAATGGAGACTTCTGGGATGATGGCAATATTCTATATCTTCTTCTGGATTGTGACTACGTGAATGTGTTATCACTGAGCTGTACAAATTATAATCTGTGTACTTCTCTGTATGTGTATGATCCTTTTTTTTATTGTACTTTAGGTTCTGGGCTACATGTGCAGATCATGCAGGATTGTTGCATAGGTACATGCATGCCGCCTTCATGCCCCAATCACCTATATCTGGTATTTCTTCCCTCATAATCCCTCCTCACCCACCGCCCTGCTGTCCTTCCCCTACCCTCCTTCAACTGACCACAGTATGTGATGCGTCCCTCCCTATGTCGTATGTTCTCATTGTTGAACACTCGCCTATGAGTGAGAACATGTGGTGTTTGTTTTCTGTTGTTGTGTCAGTTTGCTGAGAATGGTGCTTTCCAGGTTCATCTATGTGCCTATGAAGGACACAAGCTCATCGTTTTTAATGGCTGCATAGTATTCCATGGTGTATATGTGACACATTTTCTTTATCCAGTCTATTGTTGGTGGACATTTGGGTTGGTTCTAGGTCTTTGCTATTGTAAACAGTGCCACAATGAACATATGTGTGCATGTGTCTTATAATAGAAAAATTTATATTCCTTTTGGTATATATCCCAGTAATGGGATTGCTGAGTCTAATGGCATATCTATTTCTAGGTCCTTGAGGAAATGCCACACTGTCTTCCACAATGGTTGCACTAATCTTCACTACCACCAACGTGTAAAAGCGTTCCTGTTTCTCCATATCCTCTCCAGCATCTGTTGTCTCCAGGTTTTTTAATGATCACCATTCTAACTAGTGTGAGATTTTATCTCAATGTGGTTTTGATTTGCATTTCTCTATTGACCACTGATGATGAGCATTTATTCATATGTTTGTTGGCCTCATATATGTCTTCTTTTGAAAGTGTCAGTTCATATCCTTTGCCTACTTTTGAGTGGGTTTGTTTGTCTTTTTCTTGTAAATCTGTTTTAGTTCTTTGTAGATTCTGGATACCTTTTGTCAGATGGGTAGATTGCAAAAATTTTTATGATTGTGTTGGTTGCTGATTTGCTCTAATGATTGTTTCTTTTGCTGTGCAGAAGCTCTGGAGTTTAATTAGATCCCATTTGTCTATTTTGGCTTTTCTTGCCATTGCTTTTGGTGTTTTTAGCCATGAAGTCCTTGCCTATGCCTACGTCCTGACTGGTTTTTGCCTAGGTTTTCTTCTAGGGTTTTTATGGTGTTAGGTCTTATGTTTAAGTCTTTAATCCATCTGGAGTTAATTTTAGTGTAAGGTATCAGGAAGGGGTCTAGCTTTTTCTTTCTGCTAGCCAGTTTTCCCAACACCATTTATTAAACAGGAAACCATTGATTGTTTTTCTCAGTGTTGTCAAAGATCAGATGATTGTAGATGTGTGGTGTTGCTTCTGAGGACTCTGTTCTGTTCGACTGGTCTATGTTTCTGTTGTGGGACCGGTACCTTACTGTTTTGATTACTGTGGCCTTGTAGTATAGTTTGAAGTCAGACAGCATGATGCCTAGAGCTTTGTTCTTTTGGTTAGGATTGTTTTGGCTAAGCAGGCTCTCTTTTGGTTCCATATGAAGTTTGAAGTGGTTTTTTGCAGTTCTGTGAAGAAGGTCACTGGTAGCTTAATGGGGATAGCATCGAATCTATAAATTACTTTGAGCGGTATGGCCATTTTCACAGTGTTGATTCTTCCCAACCATGAGCATGGAATGTTTTTCCATCTGTTTGTGTCCTCTCTTATTTCATTGAGCAGTGGTTTGTAGTTCTCCTTGAAGAGGTCTTTTACATCCTTATTAGTTGTATTTCAAGGTATTTTATTCTCTTTGTAGCAATTGTGAATGGGAGTTCACTTTTGATTTGGCTCCCTGTTTGTTATTAGTGTATAAAAATGCTTGTGATTTCTGCAAATTGATTTTGTATCCTGAGACTTTGCTGAAGTTGCTTATCAGTTTAAGGAGATTTTGGGCTGAGATGATGGGGTCTTCTAAATATACAATCATGTCATCTGCAAATAGGACAGTTTGGCTTCCTTTTCTCCTAACTGAATACCCTTTATTTCTTTTTCTTGCTTGATTGCTCTGGCTAGAACTTCCAATACTATACTGAATAGAAATGGTGAGAGAGGGCATCCTTGTCTTGTGCCAGGTTTCAAAGGGAATGCTTCTAGTTTTTGTCCATTCAGTATGATATTGGCTGTGGGTTTGTTGTAAATGGCTTTTATTATTTTGTGATAAATTCCATTGATACCTAATTTATTGAGGGTTTTTAGCATAAAGCACTGTTGAATTTTGTCAAAGCCCTTCTCTGCATCTATTGAGATAATCATGTGGTTTTTGGTTTTGGTTCTGTTTATGTGATGGATTATGTTTATAGACTTGTGTATGTTTAACCACCCTTGCAACCCTGGGATGAAGTCTACTTGATCATGACGAATAAGCTTTTTAATGTGCTGGTGCATTCTGTTTGCTGGTATTTTATTTGAGATTTTTGTGTCGATGTTTATCACGGATATTGGCCTGAAGTTTTCTTTTTTTGTTGTGTCTCTGCCAGGTTTTGGTATTAGGATGATGTTGGTCTCATAAAATGAGTTGGAGAGGATTCCCTCTTTTTGTATTATTTGGAATAGTTTCAGAAGGAATGGTACCAGCTCCTCTTTGTACATCTGATATAATTCGGCTATAAACTCCTCGGGTCCTGGGCTTTTTTTAGTTGGTAGACTATTAATTGCTGTCTCAACTTCAGCTCTTGTTATTGGTCTATTCAGGGTTTCAACTTCTTCCTGGTTTAGTCCTGGGAGAGTGCAAGTGTCCAGGAATTTATTAATTTCTTCTAGATTTACTGGTTTGTGTGCATAGAGTTCTTTGTAGCAATCTCTGATGGTAGTTTGTATTTGTGTGGAATTGCTAGTTATGTCCCCTTTATCACTTTTTATTGCCTCTATTTGATTCTTCTCTTTTTTCTTTTTTAATTAGTCTGGCTGGTGGTCTATCTATTTTGTTGATCTTTAAAAAAAAAAAAAAAAACAGCTCCTGGATTTGTTCATTTTTTGAATGGTATGACACTTATTAGAGCAATTTGAGATTAAAATAAATTGTGAGGATGTAAAAGAAGAAAATGAAAAATTCTATGTGGCTAGGATTTTATTTGTCTTTGATTTACTATTTTTTGTGCATATGAGATGTTAAAACATACTTTATTTTGAAAAAATAAAGCATTCAAAATTATTTCAAAAGAAAATCATTGTTTAAAAAAATATCCCATTTTTGTCAAGCATATTTCTTTAAGACATACTGAATTAATTGTTCTTAGATTACTAAATAACTTTGTAATTAACTTTTATCTATATGCCAGTTTGGGATATAGCAAATCTGTCTGTCTTAGGGCTTTGTGTTTCCATTGATTCATGAGGCTATGCATGTTCAGAAGCTCAACTATGTTATTCATTTTAGTTTTAGGATAAATTTAGAATTAGCTTGACTATTTCCAGTGAGACAAAAAAATAATATTGGCATTGTACTGTGATTACATTTTACATTTTCAAATTAAGCTTCATTGAATTAATATTGTTTTCCTAGCTAATGACAGAATGTGTATTTCTATTTGTTCATCTTTTTGAAAATGTTCCACAATGGTGTTTAAGAATTTTTTTCAAAAAGATTTTTTTCTTATATCTTACATGTTTGTTTCTTAATGTTTTATCTTTTTCATTGCTTTAGTAGATGGGTTATTTGATATCTCATGATGTTTTCCTTCATGGACTATGGGAAATCCCCTTTAAAAAATAAATCATCTGATAAGCAGCTACCTAAGTACTTTCTCTTATAGTGTGAAAATTCTTTGTTGTTGTTTTTCTTGTGTTTCTAGGTACCCAGTTTTATCATCTGTAAATTGTGTTAATTTTATTTCTCTCTTTCCAAGTTTCTGATCTCTAATTTCTTGTTTCTTTTTAAAATTTCAGTAGCCCAATCTACTCGCAAAAATAATAAATGCTTTATGAAGTCTTGATAGGGATACAACATGATTCGCTCAAAATCTGAAGGCAAGGAGAATAGAATTGTTGACTAAAAATAAGAAATTAGGTGTTTATCTTCTGCAGTCTTCTTAAAAGACATTATGTTGGGAGGAAGAGGGAAAAGGAGAACTATAACTCTTACAACAATATTATAGGGCCAGACACAGTGTCTCATGCCTGTAATCCCAGCACTTTGGGAGGCTGAAGCTGGAGGATCACCTGAGGCCAGGAATTCAAGAATAGCTTGGACAACATAGCAAGGCCCTCAAA
>NW_016107459.1:3337831-3362075 GCF_001604975.1 Cebus imitator | reverse complement strand
AGGGCATGTTGTACATGCCTGTAATCTTAGACATTTAGGAGGTTGAGGTAGGAGAATCACTTTCGAGGATAAAGTGAGTTATGATTGTGTCACCGTACTTTAGCCTGGGTGATAGAGTAAGAACCTTTCTCTAAAATAATTTTTTTTAATTATTGTAACATTTTCCATAAAGAATTGAAGTAAGTTTGTTTAAATATTAGCTGTTATGTTTCTAGAAATGCATATACGAATTAGGATAATCTATATCAGAATTTCTGAGCTGGAGGGGCACTGTTTGAGGAAACTGAAGACTGAAGATAAAAGTTTGTGTCCTCAAATTTTAGATTAATCACTGAAAAGTTCAGATTTCCTATCTCCCAAATTGACAGGGAGATAAGTTTAATACAAGGTCATTTAATAATCTGAGAACAATTAATATAGTATGAGTTTAACACATGTATTTGACAGGAAAAATAAGACCATAATTATTTTTAAAACAATGTTTTTATTTTTAAATAATTTTGATTGTTTCTTTTTTTGTCCAAAATAAAGTACATTTTCTCATCCAATATGTACATAAAACACAATCAAGAATAAATGAAATGTCAGCTGTACAGAATTATTCCATTTCCTTCTCCTCTTTGAATATGTATTGAAATAGTTTGAAAATTTTTTACTCTAAAAGAGTAAAGTTTCCCTTATTTTAAGTCTTTTTTAGGAGGGTATCTCCTTTCAAATAAATAACCCCAAAGATGCAAGTGAATAGATAAATTGCTTTTCAAGAAGCCTTAGATGTAATTATAGACACAAGTCATTTTGATGGTTGTGGTTTGCTTTCTGTTTTGTTTTTCTTTTATCTCTACCAAATCTTGAAAAGAATGGATTCGGCACACTAAAAAGAGCAGTAGGTCATCAATATTGATGATCATTATTTCTGACTCATCTTTTAACAATAAGAGAATTATAGGAGAAATACATCAGACTTTATTGAGGAGCAAAAGTACAAACTGCATATTGGCAACAGATTTTGTGGGGTAAAATCAAGGAATAAAAAACAATATTTAGTCAGATTATCATCATTATGAATATTATTGATTTCTGGAAGTAACCCAACCCAAGAATTTTGAGCTTACAAATAGAGCTAATAGCCTTAGTGGTCATAATTTCCAATAATTAAAGATTGTAATTCATTATGTTCATAAGGTAGTTTGATTGTTAATATCCCCTTTTCCCAACCAAAATGTTTTTATATTCTTGCACTTAGTAAAGGTAGATAATCCATTTCAATTTCTCTAAGCAATTTTCCTCTTGCTTTAGCCCTTAATTTTTTTAACCTGGAAGCAAATTTACCATTAACTAAAAATCATGTACATAAATTAACATTTGGGAAGCAAAGGATCAATGCTACTATAAGACACAGATATCATAGTTAGGCTGTTTCCATTCATAACCAGTTCAATCACTTTGACTAAAAATCTTTATTTAATGGATAACTTAGTAGTCATAATGGTTAATTAGGGTGTGCATGTTTTAATCTCCTTGAAACTTATATGCCAGAGAACTTAAATAAATGAAAGGAAATAGATGGAAGCAATAAATAATAGGGAGTGGTGAAGACTGTGGCAAACCAAAAGACAATCATCTATGAAGTATCATTCACTTACTTATGGGTACAGCAGGTTGTAACCATACAAGAATGTAAGTGAATTGTTGCCACATTTTCCTATGTTTTAAGAAAAGTTTATAATACAGATTTTTGTTGAAATCTAAAATCTCTCTTTGTAAAGAGAAATTTACAAATGGAAAATACATATGTGTATGTGTGTGTGTGTGTGTGTACATATATATTACATATACTTATCTATATTATATATATATACCCTAAACTACATGTATATTTATAGACTTCTATATATCTATATATATATACCTCTATATAATGTAGATATTATATATGCCTATATATACTATTACATATAATACTCTAAATGTATATTTATATACCCTAAACTTCTAACAGATCATATCTGTTTTTGAAAAATGGGAACAGCATTCAAATAGTCACTCTAATTTAAGGTGCATATATTTATAATCTTAAAATATTTAGGATACCTTTTTAAGCTAATTTATAAGAGTTTACATACTAGTCAGTGAGTGGACAAGGGTTATTGCAGAAAACTACACTTGGTTGGAGACTAACTTTGTCATAAAAACATGAAGGCAGAGTCCTAATTCCACTGTGTAGTACTTATTTGTCAGTGAAGGAAATAAAGATTGTCATCCAAGTCATTACCAGTGAGGAAATGACCTCTCCCTACCTTATATTCCACCAATAGTATCTTCTGGGATTTTCAAACATTTCCGTTTAAAAAGTTCTAGCAGCAAACACAGTGAACCTGGGGGATTAAGGAATGGAATCTCAAGAGGCTCTCCATATATGCAAACCTTCTGTTAAACCTTTTCTACTGGAAAATAACCTTAAGATTATTTCTTCTTTTCCATGACTTATTTATATTTGTTTGTATATAAATATATTTTAAAGAATATTAAAGTTACTTTCCTGGGAGATGTACCAGTTTATCTTGTGGCTTCCACCGGGAGAGGCCTCCCTCTGAGAAGCATCTAGCCTTTATGGTGGATTGTAATATTCCATATGAGACTCCCACGTCCAGAGCCAATAGAGTGGCTGAGGCCAGTACAAACCATACAGTGTCATTTATGTTTTCCAGCTTATATACATATTTCCATCTTTTATTTAAATCTCTGGATAGAGCCAGGTGACTTATCATCAAGATTATATTAGTTCCAGAAACTGGTTGCACACCAAACAGCACTCCTCTGCAATGTGATAAATGAAGTATGTTTTTATTTGCTGCATTTGTTAGAGCCACTGGTGGTATATATACCAGGATTACTTTGTATAAATAAATAAAAGGCTAAAAGTTATGCACTTTTATAAGTTCTTGAACACTACATAGGATGAATAAGAAATAAATATGAGCAATACTGGCTTTAAAAAAACAGTCAGGCTCTAGCAACTATTTCAAAAGACTAGCAATCTTACTTTTTATTTATTCCAATCCCCTTAGCTATTCTGAATTATTTAAATGATATATATTTATACTATATAGAACCCATTTGTGTGTTTATCCAGGGGCAAATTATAGAACAATGTGTTTCATATAGGAGTCTATTTTTGATGTTTTATTTTTCACACTAAAAAACTTGATGCAGCATGGGTCAATGGGCTGAAACTTGTGCCAGTTCTTTTTATTGCAACATTAAATTTGGAATCCTTCTCTGGAGTAGGCAGAAGGCAAGTAATCTATTTGAGTGTGCACAAAACATTTTTTTTTCCCTATGACACTTGTATTTCTGTTTTCTACACGTCATTACTCTTATTAGCCTGAGACAATACAGCATGTAATGGGTGTGTATGTGCTTTTGTATGTATGCATATGTATATCTGTGCATTATGTATAATATAACTTCTTAAACTGAAAGATATAACATGGAATATAATAATGGTTAAGAAAAATGTTTATGGAGTAAAAGTAGGTAGCTTAAATCCCAGCTGTATCACTACCTGAGAGATTTTGAAGTTATTATGTAATCCCAAGCCTTAATTTCCTTATCTATTAAGTGGTAAAAATAAAAACTTCTATTCCATAGAGCTGATACCAGAAATAATCCACGTGACCCATATGAAATACTATATAATTGCTACTTGCTAATTCCTATTACTACAATTAGCTTTCAATAAAGATTTGAATATTGGCAATACATTTTTAAAGCCATTTCATTATATCATCAGCCCTCACTTCTAAAATTTACTGTTATCTCAGGCAAGTTATTTACCTTCTCTGAGCCTCAGTTATTCATTCATAAATAATGGTAATAATATTATCTATCTCATGTGGTGTCTCAAGGATGAATGAGATGAAACATGGAAAGCGTTCCAAACTGGGTGGCACATGGTAAGTGCTCAATAAATATTTGCCAACATTATAATTATTGGGTTTTCTAATAATACTACATTTTAATTTAAAGAATTAAGGTTTAATATTTTACTTAACTTCTCTTGTTCTATCTTTTATGATCATTTCCAGTTTCAAGCAAATCTCTTATATAAAACTTCATTCTCTATAAATGACATATGTGTATTATTTTTTTCTTTAAATCAGTAACTAAACTTCCTTTGGAGACTATTAAATACAAAATGCATATTTATCTTTATTTTCTACCTCAAGGCAAAAAATCACCTTTTATATTATTTGATGATGAATAGCAAGGTTGTTGCTTCTCCTCTGGTGCCCCCTGCCAAGGCCATTTTGTAGGGTAGAGACAAATCAGTCAAAATACACAGAAGACCATAGTTCTTAGCAAGGGCTAATAAAACATAAATTGCAAGCAGACCATTTGATAGCTATTGCACTTGTCAAGCCAAAGAAGCTATTGCTTGAGTGGTATGACTTAGTGGAAAGCCTTGCAAGTAAACCCCAGCACTTGTCTGACCCTGCTGGACTCATGAGCTCTCTAATGGCAGCAACATTCCACTGCCTGAACAAAGTCATTGCATAGCATCAATGAGCACACCCCAGAGGCTCTAAGGACAACCTGGGCATAGCTACACACAGACACACACAAAATGTAAGTGTTTAGTGATACAGAATTGCTGTTAGTACCTGATAAATCTATTCATACCTATCTTAATAAAAAACAAATCTCCAAGTAATAGTACCAAAGCCCATTTTATGTGTCATTTCACTCACCAGAACTCAGCATATTATTAGTTTTTATGTTTTATGAATCTTTTTATTACAGCTTACATAAATAAGAATGTATAATATTTGTTATTCTTATGCAAATTAAATAATTATGATAGCTCTTGTATGCCTTCTAAACCAAATCCAATAGCTCTGAATATAGAAGCAAGCAATATTCTTTTTGTTTGTTTGTTTTGGAGAGGACGTAGTAAAAGAAACATATAATTTTGATAACTTAAAACTAATTTATCATGTTTCACTGTTTTTATCTTTATATTATTTCTTTAAATAGTATTTTCCTACTGTTTATATGAATTGCTTACTGTTTCACATTGTTATTGCATATTACCCTAATAAGTACTTAAAGGAATCCATCCAGATTTCATGCAATGTACAGTTTAATTCAAATTAACAAATTTTTTTTCAGAAATTAAGATTGTCAGAGGATGTGCCTATGATGGTAGAGTTTACAACTTCAATAATTTTTAGTCATGTCCCTTCATGTTGTTAAATATTGCTGTTTGCTCTCATTTATGCTACATATTTTTTAACAAAATACATGGACAGCATATATTCTGGACAATGCGTTAATTGGGCAGTGTTTCCTTGTATTTTCTTTTGTTGTGTTCTTTCATATCTGAAGCACTTGCAAACTTCCTATATAAATATTGAAAAAAAGTAGAAATGAATAAGAGAAGCAGATGACAGTTACCCTGTTAGTTATTCTTAAATATAGAACCTTTGTTTTTTGGCAAAGGCAAAACGGCATATCTGTTCTTCCTACCTTCCACATTCCCTTGTCCATTTAGACAAATTTCTTGACATATATAAGTCTCAATATCTTCACCTGTGTAAAGAACATAATACTTCTGTCTTCTTAGGTTTGCCCCGAGTCTAAAATGAATGATGCATATAAAATGCATAACACAGAAGAGATGCTGGACAAATTTAATTCTTCTCTTCCTTTCTCCTTTAGTTGAAGCTAGTAATTAACGGTCGAAAGTGGATCTCTTAACTATAAATTTAATTAGAGATGCAATTACAAGGATATGTTGGCTTCTAAATGAGAAATTGATGCTTAATGAAGGTGATTCTTACTGGAATGAATAGAAATGAATTGAAGATCACAGACTTCAAAGTTGTAAATCTAATGTCAGCATATAGGTCCTTGCACAGACAAACTGCATGACATTTAGAGATCATGATGCAAAAAAATAGATTAAAAATATATTTTAGAAATGTTTTGAAGTAAAATTGTTATAGTTTTTACATGATAGAGAATAAGACAAGAAAAGGTTACCTTTTCATTCTAAATTTGATTAAATGAAATAATAGAACTAACAACAGCATTGGCAAAGTTATAATTGAGGATACTCAGAGTGTCTCAAAAGTTACATTGGTTTTTAGAAGAGAAAGCTATAGATTCATATTATCCAGTTAATATGAGTAGCATGAGTTAACTGAAGTGTTATTACAAGTAAACACAAAGAGTGACACATATACCTACTTCAAACAGGTACAGTTATGAGATCTACCATCTATTATGAAGTTCAGACAAAATAGCAGTACCTGGAATCATAATATAGGTTCCAAAAGAGAACAAATATCTAAGACTATTACTATACATAATAAAAGGTGGGGCAAAATAAGTTAGGATGTTAGAGGTATAACTAGCTGATAGGTAGCTCCTCTAACCCCTAAAATGGTTATTTTGTTTCCAAGTGACAAAATAGTAATTTTGTAAGGGCCTTCTATTTGGCCCTTACAATCCTTGGTAAGGGCCAAATAGAAGGCAGGCCTCTGCTAGTTAATCATTTTGAGCTGACCCAAATTGTCCTCCATGCTCCACTAATGCAGATATAGGGCAATGGCATTTTTTTTTCATTGATAATTGCTGGCTGAGTTTGAATTACGAATTTAAGAAGAGAGGAGGAGAGGTAGGGAATACAGGTTTTTATTCACTGCATAAATGCTGCCTATTCAGCTGTAGCAAGTGGGAAGTTGCCATTGAGAGAGGTGAATCACAAGGTGCCTATTAAATTCAGTTTCTGCTCTTGATTCAATCTTATTGCTTGGAAAACAAGGCTTGGATTTAAATGATTTAGGGTTCAAGAGTCCAGACCAAGTTTCTTCTACTCAAGGAGCTGGGTCAGTTTATGACCAGTCTAACTAAAAATTCATAAATATAATATTTAATCTGTTGTGTAAATTGAGAGTCTCTCTGGATTTTTAATCCCCATTTACTTTTAATTTGGCAACGCTCTGCTGTTGCCAGCCTGAGAAGAATCTGACTAGCACACAATTGGAAGCTCTAGATGTTTTTGCCTCTGAGAAATATTCAGTTTATTTTGGTTTCTCCATTCATCATTTCATGCTGCCCTTGATTGAAACTGGACTTGAACAGAACTCTCCTGAGTTACCTCAGAACAGAAAATCTTAGTCTAGTCACTCTTTATTAATGCAGACAGTAATACATAATGAAATGCCATTAATTCACAGATGCATTATTGGTTTCTAATTTGAGTTATCACATATAATTATCAGTATATTAGTTACTCAGACTCATAGCTTGGTGACTATGGGGAAAATGTGCCTAATTCTACTACCTGAACTGTCAGAAAATAGAATGATGTCTATTTCTTATGAGGGCAACTAGGAAATCTCTGAAGCCTTCATATTGTTATAAATTTATAGCTCAGTCCATAAAGAGAGCTCCAGAAAATCAGCTCTGCTGCTTGTTATTTCTCCGCAGCTCTCATCTCAGACTGTGCTTGCAAAGAGCTTCATCTTAGAAAAAGCACTTTATTTCAGTGCAACAGTTAGAGGCCATTATCTTTCTGGATACAGGGGTAAAGGGCATCAAAACATGGCAGCCGTATTTTTAAAGCCCTGACTTCAGGAAGTTTAAAGCAGTTCAATGTTTGATCAACCTTTTGGGGGGCATGCTTCTTATTCATAGCATGAATTCCTAACCTCTGACTCTGTGTTTGCTTAGCTAATATGAAGCATTTGCACCCCAGAGCAATCCTGCTTCTGCTCAAATCTATTGTTCAAGACTAGGTTCAGAAAGTGCTTTTCTGTTCTGGGAAACAGGAACCGGCATACTGAAGCTTCAATTATATATTTACAAAGACTGGCTTCTCTGCAAGGAAGTATAAATGTTTGTAGAAAACATTGTCTATCCTGGCTTTGAGGCACCCACAGTCAGCAGGGAAGTGTGAGGATGCCAGGTAAACATAATCAAGCCATTTGTGGAAAATATGAGAGGAGAAACAGGGAGAGTAATGAATCCTGGATGCAGCCAGGCTGTTTCCCAGTCTATTTAGCTAGACTGTCTTTCTCTAATTGTTTTTCTCCAGGAGCTTTAAAAAGAGACAATTTCAATATTATAAAGCTAAGCTTTATTATTAGCTACTTCAATTCTTTCACAAAGAAATATCTACAGTATTATGGTAGCAACCAGTAAAAACTCTAATTAAGGATTTGTCAATAATTCCAGGATAGATTCTTGTTTTGGAGATTTCTACTTCAAAAGTTAAGTATTTGATTTAGGGTAAAATGACAGAAATATTCTCATCCCAAGAGCATTTTCCTTTGCTCAACTTTTTTTTTTAATCTTCAAAAAAAGTGATCTTTCTCAGTGTTTTTCTGAAGACTTTCATTCATATGTTACATGAATGTCAATGGTGTGAAAATACAAAATTAAGATTCAAATTAGCCATTGAGAATAGAATTATAAACAGTAGTAATCATCCCAATTCAAAACTATTTTTCTACCATAGTGAATCTTTCTGAATATCAATCATCTATAAAAATGGGAAATAAGGATGGGTAAATTAGGTATCTAATATATTCCTAAGCCTCATATAAATTAATATTTTTCCTCTTTTCTTCTCAGCAGCCCTTTCCAACTATCATTCAAACCAATAAATAAAACTGCAAAACAATGCCACTATTTTCATCACTTTCAGAGATATACATACATTATTAAGCAGGAAAATGGTCATATAAGCAATAAAAAAGAAAGATAATTCAACAATAATCAAGAATGAGACTTGTGAATCATGGATAAACATTGAGGAAATTCATGGATCCCACATATTATTCAACAGGTTTAATGTATGTGCATGCATGTGTATGAATATGCCTTATATAGGAATATGCATACTATGTATATACTATGTATATGTGCTTATTTTTTTCTGACAAAATCAGTTTAAATGTCGACTCATTTAAATAATTCCATTTATTAATTTGTGAACAGTTAATTTATGACTGTACTACAGTAGAACTACCCTAGCACATCTTAGTATCCTCTACTGAAGTATCTAGAACCTTTAGGAAAATTTAATATAGCCTGAAATGTTCTTTCAAATATATGCTTCATAGCTAAATATTCATCATTTTATGCAAGGAAGAAAATGGTGAGGATAAGAATGTATAACTTAATATATTAGGCAAAGCACTAGTGCACAAGAAGCCTTGAAGGTAAACAGTCATAAAAATTGTAGTGAATGGAAAAAAAAATGGTTGATAGAAGAAATGTATGTCTTTGTCCCAACAATGTGACCTTGGGCAACTCACAGACTTTTCAGTTCTCTTTGTCTTCATTTGTAAAATGAGGCTGCTTATGACTCTAGCAATGTATTACTGCGTGATTTCTTTTTATCAGTGAATATAGATATTAATTTTTGTCCTATTCAATTTTGAGTTAAGAGAATTTTAAAGAAAAGATTCATTTTAGTTAAATTTGTTTAGAAATGTTCAGGAGATTTAAATTATTTTTATTGTAAATTCTAATGAAGGGTGGCATTTGTATTTAATTTTTGTTTTATTATTTTCTTCCCCCATGATCACAAGAAAGCAAAACATCAGGAACTTTTTCTCTTTGTCTCTGCTAAGATCATTGGTAATCTGTAAGTGGCTATGAATATTAGAGAAATTTAGACACAAAGACATACTAGATCTGGAAGACCTGCCTGTTAGTCCTTAAAAGGTTAATACTGACACAGTACCAGGATATATTAGAAAGTCAGTGGAGTGGTATTGGATGACATTACAGCAAGAGAAAAAAAGACGAATGAATAGAAGCACTAAATAAAGCTGTGTGACTGTGGGCGAATACTTAATCTTTCTATTTTCTAAAATGGTGACAATAAAAAAATCTAAATAACAGTGTTGGCATGAAAATAAAAATTATAATATAAAATAAATATATAATTCTTAGCTGCTATTTTTAATTATTTTAATTAATATTCTCATAGACTAAGCTTGGTTATGACATTTATAAGCTTACTTCTAAAAAAACTCAACTCACAAATGATTATTTTGTAGCAATGAAAGGTATTGAAAAAACAGACTTTGCAAGTATATACTCAAAGAGAACTAAAAAAAAAAAGTTGGTTCTACTCGGAGCATCTTTGGATTAAGGGTGTGCTACCTGTTCTTCTCTCCTCACCTCATAAAGTTACGTGTTAAGAAACTACTTCAGTTAGTATATTAGTTAATGCATATTTGCTTTATAGCCCCATCACTTCATTAGTTATTAGTGATAAATCAGATGCGATGCTTAATGTGTGCATTCCAAAGCACATAACAATATGACAAAAATGTTTTTTTCTGAGAAAAGCATCACCTTAACACTGACTTAAAACAGTTTTTGCATTCAGTAGAGTGGTATTTTGAATGTTTCTTTGTTCATAATTTTATTCCAGTCTAGATATGAATTTTAAGATTTTCCAACATTTATGAAAACACAGGGAGTATTGTAGCCTATCAGATCAATGATCTTGGCATTTTGAGTATTTTAGCTCCACCATACAGCCTCTATTCAGCACTATTCTAACCCTCTCAAAGTAGGAGCCATAAATAGCACATTAAAATTTTATCTAATGTTGATTTTACTTTTAAGAATGTATTTCAAGCAGTTTAGATATTTACGGTAGTTTGTACTTTATTGAATTTATTTAATACGTTTAATCAATTGGCAGAAAATGTGTATTATTCTCTGGGGTTTTCATGAAGAGTAGTCCTTATTGTCATCATCATTACTGTATTCTTTTGTTAAGAAATTCTTCATTATCTTTTTCTCTCGTTGTTAAATCAAAGAACACAGTATTTTGTTTCCTTTGCCTCAGATTTGTCTCCTTTGTGCATTTTTCTCCTATAACTCCCTTTTATCTTTTTTAATACTGTGTCAGACAGGATATGTACCTAAGCTATATATCTATAAAATATATAGCATATATTATAATTAAATATGTAAATACATATTTATACATGTATAAATCGCTCATTTAAACATACATAATGTGATTAAGCATTCAGCCATTTTACATTCTTATCACTCAACACCTTGATGTCTACAAGTTTGCTAAATTATCTGTTGCTGCATAACTAATAACCCCAAAATTAAGCAGCCTGAAACAAAAAATATTAAGTACTTCACATAGTTTTTAAGAGTCAGAATTCTAGCAGCAGCTTAGCTCTGTAGTTCTGGCCCCAAGTCTCTCTTAGGTCAGTCTGTTAACCTATGCTGCATTTTTCTAAAGGCTTGAGTAGAGTTGAAAAATCCACTTTTCAGTCTACTCACTTGACTGTTGAGAGGAGATTTCAGGTCCACACCACGTGTACTGTTCACAGGCTTGTGCACCACATGGCTTACTTTCAGGGACAGATTAAAGCAAGCGAGACAGTGACCATGATGAAAGCCATGGTATCTTTAGAAAGTAATCTTGGAAGCCACATACCATCCTATCTGCTGTATTTTCTTGGTCCTATGGACAACTTATGTGGAAATGAACTACATAAGAATGTAAGCAGAGGACGATTCAAGGTTATCAGGAAGACTACCACAACCAGCATTAAAGCTAAATATTTGGATAACAACTGGATTTCCATTAATATTTTCTGTCTCACAGTAATAAAGCTTTTGATTTAGGAGTGTATATGTAAGTTTTATTGAGATTTAATTTGCATAAAATGTATTCTTTTAAAGTGCATAATTTGGTGTGTTTTATGTTCTTGGTATATTCACAAAGTCATGCAGACATTACCACTATCTAATTCCAGACAACGTCATTACTTCAAAAGAAACTCTATGACAATTAGCAGTCACTTACTGGCCTCTTTTTCCTACAGTCCCTGACAGTTAGTATTCTATATTCTGTACCTATGGATATGCTAACCCTAGGCAATTAATATAAATTGAATAATATATGGCTTCTTGAGTTGGTATCTTTCATTTAGCATAGTGATTTCAAGGTTTATTTATGTTGTAGCATATATAAGCACTTAATTCCTTTTTGTGGCTGAATAATATTTCGTTGCAAGTATATAGCACATTTTGTTTATCCATTCTTTAGGTGGCAGTCATTTGATCTATTTCTACTCTTTTAATAGTATGGATAGTACTGCTAAGAACATATATGTTAAGTTTATATATAGGTCTATATTTTTATTCCTTGACGTATATATTTAGGAGTAGATTTTCTGTGTCATTCACCTGGTTTTGATATCCTCTCCCTCTACCTGATCTTAAGAGAGTCAAAATATTTACTATTTTGAGGAACCGACAAAATGTTTTCCAAAACTGCTGCACCATTTTACATTTCCACAATGAATGAGTTTCCATTTCTCCACACTTTCACCAACACTTGTTCTTATATTTTTTATGTTAGCCATTCCAGATAATCCATCCCAGTGGGAATAAAATGATATCTCATTGTGGTTTTGATCTGCATTTCACCTTATAGCATCAGATTGGCATTGATATTCAATGTATATTTATTGTTTTAAATTAAATGTGTTTAATACAAGAAAAAAACTGTTAAAGTCTTGAGTTATAAGCCAAAATCAGAGTTGAACTCTTCAGGTTCCAGTATATTCCATAATAACAGGATTCCACAGATAGATTCCTGTGTTGTTATCCTGTCATGTTGATTCCTGTCATGGTGCTACAACACAGGGGTGGTAGTTTCAGATTTAAGTAAGCCATGAGGAAACACTGGAGAAAGAGAATAGTCAGAAAGAATGGGAAGACCCTCTTAAGATCAAGTAGAGGGAGAAAGTTTCATTATTGTGAAAATAGGACTGTGGTTGCTAAACGTGTAGCAGTCTTTGGCAGCCACAGAGGCACATTTAGATCTACCCTCACAAAACAACTAGACTGTCAGATGTTCAGCTGTGAGGATTTCAATGAGATGACACTCTCTAGTATCAGTGCCTTCAGGATGTAACATGACATTTGCCTAAAGCAATGTGCTTCCCATTCTTTGCAGACAGACCTTTGCCAATGGCTGAGCATGGTAGAGATACAAAGTCTGTCCATTTTTCATGTAAGACTCCTAGCAATCTTTGTGCTTGAGCTTCTGGTTAGGCTTGCTGAGACTTTTTCAGAGCTGCAGTACAGTGCCACCTGAGACTTTTTCTACCTAACCTTCCATCATTACCCTTTTATTTCTCCGGTGTCAGACCTGTAGCACTGTCTGAGAATTACACCACCTACTCCTGCTACAACTGTTCACCTTTATCTCTCACCAGTTTTCCTCCAATAAATTTCTTGGAATTCTAACTCTGTTTTGACATGTGTGCTTAACTGGAGGACCCAACACATACAAGAGCTGTCAGTTCTTTGATTTGAAGCCCTCTAAAAGTGTGCTGTTTCTCCTGTGTGGACAGGGAAAGTAGGGCTTTACAAGTACTTAAGAGTATGAGCACATGATAGATAGCATGCTTGATATTCTGCAGACACTTATATTTATAACACCACTATATAATTTTAAACCATTTAAAAACTTTTTGTAAATATTCTTAAATGTACTATACCCCCCAAAAACAAAGAAAGTAGACTTTTCTTAAAGGCTCTCAGTCTCCTTTACATTTTGTATTATTAACTAATAATATAAACTATATACCTATAGGTTACTAAGAGTTCTGTAGCCCTTTTCTCACAATATCAATGTTTGTGACTGCTGATGTCACCTTTTTCACTTTTTACAGGTATGCATTTCTGTTCTGATCCTGCATGTCTAAATGGAGATGTGTCCATGAGTAAGGCAAAGTATTTTACTATTCTAAACATCTCCTTTGGCATCTGAAATATTAATAACACTACAGGTAATCCATAAGGCTGCTGTACAGATTAAACAATATAAATGTTCACAAAATTTATCAGTATGTAGCACAACCCTTGGCACATAAATATTAGTCCTCTTTAACTTCCTTAACAAACAGGCATATTCTTTGGAAGTAAACCAGGGTTTTATCAAACTGATATTTTGTACCCAACTGTGCTATAGCAGTTTGCCTGCAGATTATGGCTATGTGTGATTCATAAGACAGGTTAAAAGAAAAGCTTTTAATGAGAACACATGGACAGAGAGAGAGGAACAGTACACACCAAGGCCTGTTGAGGGGTGTGGGATGTGGGGAAGAAACTTACAGGATGGGTCAATAGGTGCAGCAAACCATGAAAAAACTTTAGATAAAATAAATATAACAGAGTTTACTTGAACAAAGAACAATTCATGAATCAGAAGCTCAAAGACAGAGAAAAGGTTCAGAAAGCTCTCCTGCAGCAGCATGGGAAGCGATACAATAAATTTGATACGTCACATCTATAGAATGAAGGATGAAAACTATGTGATCATCTGAATAGATCCAGAAAAATAATTTGGTAACATTCGACATTCCTTTATGATTAAAAATTCTAAACAAATTATGAATAGAAAGAACATAACTCAATGCAATAAAGGCCATATATGACAAATTATGCTGAATAGAAAAAAGCTGAAAGCCTTTACTCTAAAAATTAGAAGAAGATGAGGAAGCCCATTTTCACCATTTCTATTCCACATAAGATTGGAGATCCTAGCCAGAGCAATCAGGCAAGAGAGAAAATAAAAGGCGTTCAAAATGGAAAAGAGGAGGTCAAATTGTCCCCTTATTTTTTTTTTTTGCAGCCAATATGATCTTATTATATATAGGAAAACCTAAAGGCTCTACAAAAAAAAAAAAAAATCTTAGAACAGAAAAACAATTTCAGAAAAGTTGTAAGATCCAAAATCAACATACAAAAATCAGTCATGTTTCTATATACCAATAAAGAACTAGTTGAAAAAAAAAAATAAAGAAAGCACTTCCATTTACAACAGCTACAAAAAATAATAAATTTAAGCAAGGAGGTGAATATGTTTACATGAAAAATAACAAATCACTGATAAAAGAAATTGATGAGGATACAAAAAATAGAAAGACATCTTATGCCCATGGGTTTAAAGAATTAATATTCTTAAGATAATTATACTACCCAAAGCAATCTACAGGGTCAATGTAATCCTTATCAAAATATTGTTGATATTCTTCACAGAAATGGGAAAAATATCCTAAAATGTATATCAAACCACAAAGAAACAAACAGCCAAAACAATATGAAGCAAAAGGAACAAAGCTGGAAGCATTACATGACCTGTCTTTGGAATATACTACACAACTGTAGTAACCCAAACAGCAAAGTATTGGTTTAAAAACAAACACATAAACCAATGAACAAAATAGAGAACTTAGAAATAAATTCACACACTTACAGCCAACTGATTTTTGACAAAGTTGCCTAAAACATACTTTGGGGAAAAGATAATCTCTTCAATAAATTATGCTGGGAAAACTGGATATGTATGTTCCAAAGAATGAAACCAGACTCCTATATGTCAGCACATGTAAAAATTGGCTCCATATTAATTAAAGACTTAAACATAAAACTGAAAACTCTAAAATTACTAGAAGGTAACATAGGAAAAATGCTTCAAGACATAGGTCTAAGTAAAAATTTTATGGTTAAGACTGCAAAAGCACAGCCAACAAAAAGCAAAAATAGACAGATGAGAATATATTAAATTGAAGAGCTTGTGCACAGCAAAATAAACATTCAAAACTGTGAATAGACATATTTTATAAAGGGAGACAATATTTGCAAACTCTTATCTGACAAGGGACTAATATCCAGAATATATAAGGAACTCAAACGCAACAGCAAAGCATGCTGAAGCTCTCTAGCTTTTTTTGTCAGTTAAAAAATAAAATACATACACATTCATACACACACATACATAAACACATAACTAGACAGATAATTTAAATGAAATGCACAAATTCCAGTAATCTAATTATTAAAGTACATTTGTTTCTCTTTAATGTTATAACACAAGTATATAGATTTATGTTTTAAATTGACTTTTATTATAAAATATTGTACATATACAGTAAGTAGAATTTAAGAGAATGCATATCTGTATGACAACAGTCAAACTATATTTCTATATATGTATTATGTGCGTCATGTATTTTTAACCAACTAAAAACTATGTAAGTAAAGATACCTCCGGATCCCTGACTACATTCTCTATCTCTTCCCTTAGAGATAACAGTTTTCATAAGTTTGCTAACATTATTTTCATGGATATGTTTATACTTGTGCATTCATACATAATATATAATATAATTTTGGTGGCTTTCTATTTTGTATGCATGGAACTATTTTCACATGTAGCTGTAACTCATTAATTTTAACACCAGTACAGTACATTGACTTAATATCACTCCACGTATTTATCCCTTGTCTTATTAATGAATATATAAAGTGTTTCCAAGTATCCCTAATTACAAACAATACAGCAATCAATACTTATATATATCTTTCCTTGAGCACATGCCTGAGAGCTCTTTAAGATAAACCTAGCAGTGGAATTGCTATGTACCATGGTATATTGCACAGTTTTGCCAGTTTAGATATTCACCAGTAACACGTGTTACCTGATTTACTCACCTTCATTTCATATTGTCAGTCTTTCAATTTTTTCAATTTGATGTATATGAAGTATTATCTCATTTTAATTTGCATTTCCATGATTATAAACTACTATAATGAGATGGATCATATTTTTATATTTTCATTATTATTCAGATTTTTTATTGGACTTTGTCTTAAGAGTTATTGACTTGAACTCACTCTTCTATATTAAAATACTCATCTAAGTCACTGGCCCAAAATTAAGAGCTTGAGATAGAAATATATGAGCAATTGCAATTTAAGCCCATGCATCCTGCAATTAATCACCTTGCTTACCATTTGTTCATATTTAATAAGTGGTATTGCCCATTGTATTGAAATAAATTTTGCATGTCGATTATTAATATTATTATAAGAAATAAATTTAATTTTATCGTGCCATAAAAAATAACTGAATTATTTTAAAATTTCCTAAGTAGATTCCAAAACTATACGTTAAAGCAAAAAGTGTTTACATATCAAAGTATGAGAAATAGTTACCTAAAATATTATCAAAGGAAAAAAAGCACTTGGCTTTACTTTTCTAATTATTCCCATGACCTTTTCTGCTCTATTAAAAAGAAAAAAGAAATTTCCAAGTGTTATTTAACTCTCATTGAGACTTCTCCCTGGAGTTTAGAAAAATGGTGATCACATCATGTTTATTTTTTTCTTTTTCTCTTGCACTTTAATTTTTTATTCTGTAATAACATATTAAAATAAATCACAAAGTACAGTCCAATATATTTCATTTTGCTGCTGTTGCTTCTGAAGGATCTCTGTTTAGATGCCTCCTCACTACATTGCTTCATGTATTTCACCCTGCATATCTGATGTCTCTTCTGAAGGCTAATTTTTTCAGGCTTGTTTATAGTTACCAATACAAACAGACATTGTTTGAAGAGTTAAAAAGTACAGCTCTCAACACCACAAAGATATTTGTCAAGAAGAGCAACCCCAAGGCACATAAAAAAAAAAATGTACAGCTCTCTCCATGCGGACAAAAATGAATGTGCTTAGAAATAGGTTTAATTTTAATTATCAAATCAGCAATATTGATGATCCAGCAGGCTCTTTTTATGATTCTAAAGCCAACGTTGTGTTTGCTATTGGTTTTATTGAACAACTGCATGACGATGCCACTGATGAAAGAGGATGCAGAATTCAGAGCTGTTATAAAATTTGCTTAAAAATTGAAAAAGGCAGAAAGCTGGATATGTGCAATGTTTTTTAGTCATGAGAGGATTGATAACTAATAATAGTGTTAAAATATTATCAGTAACATATCTCTTGTGGTATTAAAACATAAATAATGATTGGTAAGCTCAATACACTTACTGGAAAGTGAAGGTTGCCTATAAGCTATCATAACATATTGCCTCTGAAGTTACCTAAGTAGAATTTCAGTCCCAGCGGAAGAAAATATAAACCTGAGCTGTGAGCTGAAGGTTATTTCTTTGGATACACATGCACACACACACACACACACGCACAAACACACACACACACACACACACACACACAATTTATATATTTATATATATTTTTTTCCATAAATAGGAAGTTCAGTTGGATGCCATCATTGAGGCTTTGGGATACAGAAGACTTGCTAGTTCAAAATAAGTGCTAGAAAAGGATATAAATTTACATGGGAAACGCTACAAATTGGTTACATGATTCTGAAAGCTCTCACCTCCATTGAGGGTATTTAGGGATAAGAATTTGGAGAAACAAGGTTTCTCTAGAGACAGCTGGGCTATGCCATGAATATTCGTCCCCAATCTCAGGAATACAGTTGCCTGCTCTTTCCCTCAGTCTAAAGAGCAAGATTTCAATGAGACCTTTCAGAGTTTGGGATCTATTTCTGAAGCATGGTAGATGGAATGACCCAGGGCTGATGGCAGAAGTAAAGGAGAGGAGACTACATTGCTTGGCAAGTCCTTCTAGAGTTTGTTGTACATGTGGGTATTTATCATGATTTAAGTTGTACTCAAAGGGCTTAAGAGTGAAACAAGAGAGAGAAAAGAAAGATAAAAATGATGAGGAAAGAAGAAAGAGGGAGTAAAAGAGAAAGAGAGAGAGAGAGCACGAGACTAAGATTTTGTCCGATAAGTTTGCCATTTGGAATCTGAGTAAGCCTCTTCAGAGACAAAGTGAAGTTTTCTTGGGATTTCTATTTGCATCAGAAGAAATAAATTTTGAACTATGTGGTGGCCCTCCACTGTATCACCTTAGTAAAACTGGATGTACATTTCCTAGAATTCCCTGATACTATATGGAAATATAGTATCAGGCTATGCTGGCCACAGGAGAAATATCAAAAGCATTGGGAAGGCAGAAGTAAAGCTAACCATTGAGCTGAAGGTCAGTAAAGGGATCAGGCATTTTATACCCATAGTTGCTGGTTTTCTGGCTTACCTAGTTCGCATGATGCCATATCTGAACCCATAACTACACATTTGTTCAGATAGTTCTTTAGCTAATCCAGGTTCTTGGCCAAGTGTATGTGTGCAGTTCATGAACAGAGTGCCATTTTTTTCAACTGCAGATGTGAACAGCAACAAAGTTTGAGGCAATGAGACTCTGACATGGGTCATTTTATCAGGCCATTCCCACATGGATATAGAGAAATATCTGAGACTGTGTAATTTGCAAGAAAAGAAGTTTTATTGACTCACAGTTCTGCAGGCTGTACAGGAAGCACAGTGGCATCTGCTTCTGGGGAGGTCTAAGGAAACTTCTAACCATGGTAGAAGGCAAAAAGGGAGCAGGCACATTACATGATGAAAGCAGGAGCAAGAGAGAGAGGCAAGAGGAGCCATACATTTTTAAACAACCAAATTTCACTAGAACTCACTCACTATGGCGAGGACAACACCTAGAGGGTGGTATTAAACCATTCATAAGAAGCCACCCCCATGATCAATCACCTCCCATAGGCCTCATATCCAACACTGGGGATTGCATTTTAACATGACATTTCTGTGGGGACACACATACAAACTATATCAAGCATAATTTGTCCTAAGGGTCCCAATTTATTCATGCTAGTCCAGTGAGTCTCTGCTTCCATCTGTATCCAGATTTCCTTTTTGACTGCCAGTCTGGCTGACCTATAGTATCTACAGGTTCCTCATCAGATGCAGAGCAACTGACTGCTCTATTAGCTCCTGTAATTGTGAGATGCCTATCATGAATCTTTACTCTGTATCTCCCTTAGCAGTTTTGCTTTTCTGATCGAACTCACACCCATACAAGTTATAAAAGGAAGAGAATGCATCGCTAAAAATTAAGAGACCCTCAACGAAGTGGGGAGGGATTAAGGGGAATCCCTAAAGAAACCATAAAAGTGTGCTCCCCTCAGGAAGGAGTCAGCTTTCTCCTTTAGCCAAGCACAGAAAACAGTTTGATTGGCACAGTCTGTGACCACAGGAATTCAGGCTTCACACCGACAACAGAGCCTGACTGGAGGAAAAGGGGTAACTGTCATTTTGCCTGAAATTAGGTATTTTGATTTTTAATTTACAGGTGTGGGCATCCATTGCACAGAAATAAGACTGATTTGTGACTTAAGGTGAAAGTAACTTGAATTAGATAAGAGGGGGCAGGAAAAGCTATGGGCTGCCTAAATTTTTATCCCAGCCACAGGTGAAAAATGTGCCCCACTAACAAAGTTAAATGTGCAGGATGTTAAGACATAAATGTGATTCCGATTGCATTCACTACTTGTGTTTATTCACTACATTCATTGCACCACTATTTTTGCTTTATTTCCCAGATATATGTTTGCCTCCTTCACTGTTCACCTGTTCAACTTCTTCCTCTTTTCCAGTATTTTGTTTTACTTTTGCGTTTTCTGCTTTGCACTGACATCACCTATTTGTAAATGTCTCTTTAAGCAATTCAGATTCAAAATCCAGCACCTGTTTCATTTTTGTTCAATGACAAAACAAGCAAAGTTGCAGCATAAAGGAAAAATTACTAGTCGAAAGGTTTGAAATTGTTTCCCCCTAGAATGAGAGGGAAATAACCACAATCCTTTTTGGAAAGCGGCAGGGTATACGGCTGTTTAGAAAAAGACACCTGTTTGCAATTTAGCTACTGCAGGTCCATGAAAATTGTGCTTATGCAATATTACTGAAGACATTTAGAGAACACAGCCTGATAGAGCATGAGAATTTATTTCCTAGTGAAGGCTAAAACCCAAGGGAAAATGGGCTAAGAAAATGCCTAAGTGTGATTGTTATTTTGTTGTTGTTGTTCACACTAGACATTATGATCCAGAGCATCAACTAAAAGATAAAATGAGTAAGAACAGCAACAAATCCTTGATGTGAAAAGAACACTAAAGGCACGTAAAACAACCTCGTATTTGGCCTGCTCATTTGCTCTACAGACTGGTAAGTCTGATGGAATTCCACTTCCACTTTTAGTGACTGGGTTATGGTGCCTAAATTTGCTCTTTCTTTCAAAGACATTATTTTGAAATAAAAATTAATTACAAAAGAAGGCACAAAAAATGTTGTGTGCAAGTTGAAAATACTTTGAGAGGAATTAATGTTGGTTTTACTACTGTTGCTCACTCTGGGCAACCTAAACCTGTCCTCTAGGGCAGTAATAATGACAGAGGAATAATCTAAGCATGGCTGCTGTAGATACTCTAATGCAAGGCAAACTTGAAAAGTTACTGGAAGAACGAGGTTCTCTGACTCAGTAAGACCCAGTGAGCTGCCAGCGCTAACATTTGGCATAACATTGAATGTACACTATTAAATAGATGAGGAAATCCGTAAATAAAGGGGAAAGTACTCGTGTCCAGTAGCAGGTAAGAAAAGAGGAAGTTTAAGGGAAAATCCACAGGGCAGATACACTTGGTGAGGGGAATCAAACAGAAAGTGAAACAGGCAGAATTTATAAACGAGTCACAAAAACATAAGTAGCTGTAAATTTTACAGTAGAGATTTATTCAGGAGAAGTTAAGTTTTGTGTAAAGGCAGCAATGCCCATTCTCCACTCTTGTTATCCTGGCAACACAACTTCTTTCTGATAATAATGTCATTATAATAACAAAAAATGAACAAAAATGATGTGAGAAGTGATTAGTGGGCAGGTCTCAACCCACCTTGGAAAATGTTCTGGGGAATAATATAAAAGCCACTTGTTCCATAAAAGAGTGAAAGCATGAGGAAGCTCACTGAATTGAACGAAGACAAGTTGAATGGATTATCTTCAAATGTTTGCACTGACATACATGCCACACAGTTCTATGTTTGGATTGAGGCAAATGAAGATATTGTCTGCCTTGCCATGTAGTTGAGAGGGCCACGCTTTCGTCTCTTTCCAGCTGTATGCCTGTGTATGAGGTGAGGTGAGCTGTTCCTGGGTCAATTGGATATATGTAGTCAAAACCCATGCATCACCTTCCAGACCATCGTACAGGTTCCAGTGTCCTGGAATTCCCTACTTAAATCACTCCAAGTCTGTTTCCATGGCCTACAACAGTCCTCTTTAGCATGGATTACACCATTGTTGTGGGTACTGCTAGTCCTAAGTGTTGGCTAGGGGGAGGTTGTTTGTGGAAACCACACAGATTTAGAAGTCCCGGCTGCAGTGTTCAGCCCCACAGTGCGGGATTGAGCCAGGAATGAAGGAGAAATGGGACATTGTCTAGTACCATTAAAGTATTGAATTCTTTATTTCTAGGTAATTATGAGAAGCGTCTATTTCAAAATAAGAGATTAAATAGTATTTAACTCTGTTATTTCGAGTTTTATGTGATATTTAAATATTTTTGACATATGGAATATGAGCCACCATTTCTGCTATCATCCTGAACTTGCAGATGTTAAGGGCAGACATGATGCTGCATGTCATATATAATTACACTTTAGTTTGTGTTGACTACAGACATGTGTCACTATGCCCAGCTAATTTTTGTATTTTTAGTAGAGGCAGGGTTTCACCATGTTGGCCAGGATGCTCTCGATCTCTTTATCTCGTGATCTGCCCGCTTTGGCCTCCAAAAGTGCTAGGATTACAGGCATGAGGCACTGTACCCAGCCAGACATTAAAAGTATATAATTTTCACACAACAGACTTATCATGTTGGTAACTTCATTATTTTTTTGACTAAATAGCTCTTCATACTTTCTAAATATTGTCCCTGCTGACAATGGATGTAAAAGCATTTTGAAATTCTATTACGTACATATAAACATTTTCATATGTGTTAACTATAGAAGCAAAAATACATATATCTATGTATATATATATATACATATATATGTATTTTTGTGTATATATATATATATATATATATATATATATTGCACAGTGAAACTATACTCTCTAAACATTGACCGAATTATGGCAAACATTTAACAAAATGCCTTTGTGATAAATGTTGCAACATTGGTATTGATTTTAATAGATTATGTGGCAAATACTGTTAAGAAATGTCTAAGCAAGCTAGAAGATCCTTCACATTTGATTTTAGTATTTAACATAATCATCTTTTCACAAGTTATTTGTGTATATGTGTAAGCTCGGACCTTTTAGAGTCAAGTTCCAAAGCATGGTGTCATTCTCCCAAAATAATGTTGAGTAGCAGGTCACATACATTGTGGAGAAACCTGGAAATAAGCCATAAGCAAGAAGAGGAGGTCCCTGCTTCAATGAAGATGGCAATCTAATTGGAGAAAGGTAACAGAGGAATCCAGTATATCAGTAAACGTATATAATTTTATTCACTATAAGCATATTATATGAAAGGAAAATGGTCTAAAAGAGCATTTCATTAAGCAGAGGTCCTTAAGCTTTAGCCCGCATTAGAGTCACATCGAGGGACTGTGGAAACACAGATTACCAACCCCTATCTCAATGATTTTACATATAAAATTACTTCTCAAGTAATGTTGATGCTACAGGTCCCAGACCAAACTTTGAGAAGCATTGTAATAAAGAAATCTCAACTGAATTGAGAGATGGCAATTCTTACATTTGGATCCTACTCAAAACTTCTTGACCCCAGCAAGTGCCAAATAAATGTCTATTAATTTAAATTATGTGCTTCCTGTAACATATCCTACTTGCCAGGGATTTCATTCTTCTTATGGCCCTTTATTCAGTGGTAATACCAAATTTATTACGACAAACACAATCAACGGTGGCAGAAAATCAACAGGTGGCAGTTTTTTGACCAGAGCCAAAACCTGAGCTTTTCTCTTTGATAATTGTTGCTTATAAAATTATATTTTAAGTAATAAGAAGTCCAGAAAATTTTCTATGAGAGAAAATGAAGAATAGCAATTACTGTAAGTAGAAGCAATAAGAAACTGTAAAAGGAACAAAAGGCAAATTATACAAAAAAGTAAGTTAAGTAAAATGTTCTGCCAAGAAGAATTGGTATTCAACCTACAGTTTAGTTTAAACTGAAAAAATTATATAAATGCAATCATTAGAAGTTATATGTATTTCAAATGTAGTACGTCAAAATTGCATAACTTGCATGCAAGCTACGCCAAAGTAGTTAAATGCGATTAATTTGATAAATCACTTTTTTGGGGGGGGCGAAGGAAAGAAAGAAAGAAAATAAGAAAGAAAGAGGGAAAGAAAGAAAGAAAGAAAGAAAGAAAGAAAGAAAGAAAGAAAGAAAGAAAGAAAGAAAGAAAGA